>NC_137882.1:13914954-14142454 GCF_963924005.1 Protomyctophum bolini | reverse complement strand
CACATTTTTATGTATTCACATCTGACATCAGAGATCCACTGGGAAGCACGCATGATATTGTCTTGTTGAGGCTGCAGGATTTCTGAATACTGGACATGAAATGTCAAAAATAAAGTTGTACACGCCATGTACTGTTGCTGTCACGATTATGACATTTTAATTGACGATTAATTGTCGCTCTAAAACTAAAACACACATGGATGCACCTGGGACGTATCCTCAGTGATGTATCCCAAGGTCATCGGGGTTTCGGGTCTCCCAACATCATACCCCTCACTCAGGTGACCCAGCCGGGGTGATCAAGTCCCTACTTACGTCCCAGTAGAGCTACCCTCGATCAGTCCCATTAGGGAAAAACCAGGGCCACACAATCCGTTCCTCCTGAACTACTCTGCCGGGACTGGGAGGTACCATTCTGGCGTGTGGAAGGACTAGGCTCTGTGGGTTGACTCCTGTCCGGGCCCCTCCTACATCTCACCAGGTCCACTCCTGCTCTCACCAGGTCAGGCCCTGTGCGTTGCACCAGACTCCCAGCACCAGGCACTTTATTCAGGAATGGTGGATTCTCGAGCCGCAACGGTTCCGCAGGCTCCACCTTGCCCTTGGTGGTGCCGCAGGCTCCCCTTGAGGCTTGAATGGCCCTCCTAAAGGCCATTGCGATTCATGATTTAATTGTGTTTCTGTCATTGAACATTATAAAACATGAATACAAATTACATTTCTATTTGGCTTTTAGGCTTCCTAAGCCTTTATCCTAAGCGCTTTACAGAGATTGTGCATTACATTCACACTCCGATGGCAATCATGGCAGAGGGAGGAAACCATTAAGGCACCAACATGCTCATCGGGAGCAATTAGGGGTTCAGCGTCTTGCTCAAGGACACTTCGACACTAGCTCTAGCCCAGGATCGAAGAATTGCTGCCACCCCTTGTGACAGGCCTATACGGCGTAAATTCCTCAGTGTTCATTTAACTGTGTAAAATGTACAAATTCACCCAGATGGACCGAATTTCACACTCAAGAGTTGAACACGTGATTGACTGTGCTTGTAGGCAAGGCATAATTAAAACCTGCACACTAGAGCTGATCTGTTCTGTCTGTTCTATTGCAGGTACAGTTCCCAGATGTGGAAAGAGTGGAGTGGCTCAACAAGGTAAACTATAAAATAGTAATCATTTCTTTCTGTGTGTCAGGCAGGGGACTGCAGTGCTCCTTTGACACTGCATTGAGGAGCCTGTCACTACTCTATCAGTGTGCTGCGCTCACTGCACGGTACACATACTGTACATCACATTAAAAGTCTTCCAGATTTTTTAAATATTAATTAGTACACACACTGCCACAAGCTAGCCAACGTTTCCCTTGCAGGACTAAGATTTAATTGGTGGGACTTGCAGCTAGATGCATTTGACTGAAATATTTCTTGAATGACTAGATTTAATATAATTTTTTTGCAACTGATACCCTGGCCTACAACAATACGATGGAGAAGTGGTGCTGTACATCTATAACCAGAGTTAAGTTAACACTCAGGATTTCACTATAGGAGGAGAAAAAATTACATGAGCTGAGGAGAGAGATGGAAGGGATTTCTTTATTTTTTTAATAATAATTTATGATAAGGAAAGATTTAGGGGGAGAGGCTGTGATTCTGTCAGGAAAGGAGGATATGAAAGATGCCCGTGGAAGACAAGCTGCCTGTGAACTTCATTCAATGGTTCGAAAACCGTGCCATTGTGCCAGATGAGTCGATGTCAGCAAACTCAGCAATGACAGCCCTCTCTCTCCTCTCCTCTCCTCTCCTCTCCTCTCCTCTCCTCTCCTCTCCTCTCCTCTCCTCTCCTCTCCTCTCCTCTCCTCTCCTCTCCTCTCCTCTCCTCTCAGACGGTGAGACAGATGTGGCCGTACATCTGCCAGTTCATAGAGAAGCTGTTCCATGACACCATCGAGCCAGCGGTGAAGGCGTCCAACGCCCACCTCAGTACCTTCTGCTTCAGCAAGATTGACATGGGAGACAAAGTGAGTGTCTCTCCTAACAGTGTCCCTGTGGTGCTTTAAGGAGCTCAGCGTTGTTAAGTGTAGCTCTAAAACAGGTGATAAAACAGACTTCCAGAAGCAGGTGTTGTTGGGACAGCTTGTGCGTGTGTGCGTGCGTTTGCGTTCGTGCGTGCGTGTGCTTGCGTGTCTCAAATAGTTTCCATGTTGTGGGGTCACCAAAGAGGTCGAGCGCATGCCAACCACGTGGAGTTTGGACTACAGTGATGTTGTGGTCATGACTGTTTCCTTTGTTACTGATGGTCTACTACAGTGGTTTTCAACCTTTTTCATATCAAGGTCCATTATTTATTGGGCATTTGAGCCATGGACCACCATTTGATAAGATTTAGCCTCTCAGACCCAAAACAAACAAATATTTTGTTGTCGTTGGATAAGATTTTGTCCACAATTCCATGCTGTATGGATGTGGTGCCATAGGAGAGATAAAAGGCAAACGTTGATCAAAATAACAATTGTTCCACATCTCTAATTGTGTAGACTTCTTGTAAATTAAGTATAAGTTGTTTAACAATAATTTAACTCTTGAGAGAGTAAAACAAAACCGGGTCCATTTGATTACATTTTACATTCTAAAGAGTTAAGCTAAATATCTATAAGGGTCCATTTGGTTACCAACTCTCCATCATTTAGGAACCCCGGACCACTGGTCTACTACACTGTTTCTTCTGTTACAGCCCCTGAGGATCAATGGGGTCAAGGTTTACACCGAAAACGTTGACAAGCGGCAGATCATCATGGACCTACAGATCAGGTGATCCAGCCAGTCCTGTTATAGACCACGTCCGTTTAAATTATTTATATGTATATATATTTCATCTTAAATGTTTTATTTCCCCCCCAGTTTTGTTGGGAACACTGAAATCGATGTGGACATCAAAAGATACTACTGTAAAGCTGGAATTAAGAGCATCCAGGTAAGCATGTTTCACTATTAATGTACTACATTGTGATTTGTGACACGTTGTTGTGGGATAACATGAGATAATTCTTCAAAATAATAAAATAATGAAATATTCAAACATTTTGTGTGGTCTGAAAACTGAAAAGCCCACTCGGAAGATCCAGCCAGGTTGTTTTTTAGCAGCGTTCTGACTCTGAGTGTAAAATTGTGGCCTTGAGGTTTTTTTTATTTTTACGGTGCAATTCTACTGACTGTGCTGTAGCACTCCTGCTTTATATCAGTATGACAATGCATGAGAGTGAGAGAGACTGACTAGGAATGTCTGGGGCTCTTGCTGATAAGGCTGCCGTAATAAGAATTCTTACCTTGAAAACCTTGCGTGTGTGTGTGTGTGTGTGTGTGTGTGTGTGTGTGTGTGTGTGGGTGTGGGTGTGGGTGGAGAGTATTATTTGCTAATAGGGCTGAGCCCGATTGGCAGGGCTGTTGTGGGCTAGTTTGTGTGTGTGTGTGTGTGTGTGTCAGTTGCAGTCCAAGGGTGCCACAGAATACTTTGATTGCATTTTGGAATTGAGTTGCACTGTACTTGCGTTAAACAAAAAAAATAATAATAATAATAATAATATCTACACCAAATCTCTTCACCCTCTGACGGCCCCAACGCCCAGTCTCGTTGTATTTGGCCGAAAATGACTGGAGTGCCAGCACACATATGTTGATCCTTCACCATCCGTCCTTCCTCTTCGATGTCTCCCTTTTGACTGATACCTGTCCATTCAAACTAGACAGGCCTTCCCCAAAGTTATTAGTGCAGCCGCGCCCGGCAGCAGGTGAAAACTAGAGTTATCAACAGGCCCGAAAATTAAGGCCTGGCCTTCATCAAACCCTGTACACTCAAGAGAATGTCCCCGCTACTGTTCTGACATTTCATATGTTGATCTGACCTCATCAAACCCTGTACACTCAAGACATGCTCCTTATATGGCCAGTACAGAATTCATTGGCTTCCCAATCACTTGAAACATTGGATAATAAATACATATACACTATACAACATACGTGGCCAGCACCTCACCAACACTGGTGTGCGCCCTTTCCTGTTTTGTCTACCAGTACATAATTAATTCCATGTTGAGCTGACCCCCAACGCTAACGGCCAGCACTCACCCAGCCGTCTGCCCTCTACGAGGCGGACATGTGCATATTCATGTAGCATAATATAACTAAAATTTAAGGTACTGTATTCATTATTTCACTATTGATGAAAAAAAAGTTATTCACGGGGCTGACCTGAGACAAAAGGTCTGAGAACAACTGCCATGGATTCTTTCTCATGGCTAACTCTTTGCTTTTCTCTAAAAAACTTGTCATGCACTGAAAATAGTAGACCTGCAAGCTCACAACACATTGCAGCACGACACTTTGTGATCTTGTAGATCGGATAGTTCCAGTGCGTGACACAGTGCCCAGCTAAATCATGCGTAATAGATAAGATAAGATTAACGAGGGGTATTTGAATTGGTCAAACTATCAATAAAATACATGTTAATCATCTTCTCGAAGACCCTGGAATACCACAGTGGAAATAATATTGAGCTTTCATCCTCGGTGATACATCGACTTTGTGTCGGAAAGTGCTCTTGTGCTCTTTTTTATGTCACCAAATAAAATCAATCAATCAATCAACCCTAATGGTCTTGGATATGTCATAAAACCAAAGGGCTATAGATGTGTGTGTGTGTGTGTGTGTGTGTGTGTGTGTGTGTGTGTGTGTGTGTGTGTGTGTGTGCTATAGATGTGTGTGTGTGTGTGTGTGTGTGTGTGTGTGTGTGTGTGTGTGTGTGTGTGTGTGTGTGTGTGTGCTATGGTTATGTGTGTGCTGTGGATGTGTGTGTGCTGTAGATGTGTGCGTACTGTAGATGTGTGAGTGTTTGTGCGAGCCTGTTTGTATGCCCTTGGCCCCTTCTTGACTGTATCACAGCTGAACAAAGCTGGCCGGTACAGGATATACTCAATGCACCTCCTTGGAGACCCTCTCCAAGGCCCTCATTTATCAATTGAGTGTAAAATCTGCCCCAAATTCGAGTGTAGGTTTCGTAGTACACCCACGTCGCCACGGCATTTATAAAGTGATCGCAAGCAGCTGATCCTTCCTTAATTTCATTCCTAGCCTTGATAAATGTGACGGGTGAAATCAATCTGGCACGCCCTATGAAATTAAGCCTCGCTCTCGTTTTTGCGACATGAACAACTGCAATACGACCACACAACGTATGGGAAACCATGGTTACACGATCGAGCCAATAAAAAAGTTTCCCCCCGCTTGTCTTGCTGCCCGCCCGTAATTTCGGTGTGCACCCATATTTTGGTGTACGCCGAGTTGATAAATGAGGGCCTAAGTGATGTTGGACCTGTCCCTGACACACGGCTCCCATTATGAAACCACTAGCAGACGACATTTCTCCTGCAGCTTGTTATTCTGTAAACTGATAATACATCAGCCTCTGGTCCTTGCCAGCCTGGAGACAGTTCAAAGTACCCATATAGCTGGCGCAGCTCACCCAATATTTTTGTAAGAATTAATTGGGAAGTGCTTCAATACCATTTTGAAAGCGGCGGTGGCTTTGTGCGGAGTGCAATGGTTGTGTGTTGTTGAACAGAGAGGAGAAGGCATCAGGTTCAATAATCCTGGCAGGTGTCACTCGTTAATTGCAGTAGGTGAAGCAACAGAGCAAGCGTGAAGTCAGGCTGAGTGTTCATTTTACACTGTAAAATCCTCACAGTTAATTTATCAATTTTTAACTACTCTACTCTAGTCTCTAGACCTAGAGTAGGGAATCGGAGAAACTGGATCCAAAATTGAGGTGCCGCAATTGGTTTCATCCCATTTTTGGAACAGTTTCCGGCACCGGTTTTATCAAACTGTCAGAGCTGGTATGTGTACTTTGCGTCTGTTATACATGTACAATACTAGTAGTTCTCAAACCTTTTCATTTCAAGAACCACCATAACTCTCTGAATTACAGACCTGTAAGGGTCCATTTGGAACCCCATCAAGTAACACAGAGGGTCCCTGGGCCTGACTTTGAGAACAAACCACTGCAATAATTTATGCAATACTGTATGCATGATTGAATTTGTGTTTATCAACATTTTTAATGAAGGCCAACATGATATCGATTTAAAAAAACATATATAGTAATTGGGAACCTCCCGTTAAGGAACCAGGAATCGTTAAAATTCGAATGGATCCCGACCCTATTGGAGAGTGTACAGATGTAACCAAACGGACCCTTACGGGTCACGGCACAGAGGGGGTACGGGGGGATTGTACAGTGTATAATGTTACCAGCTCCGTCATGTGCGCCATGCAGCCAGCAGAAACACCAGCGAGGAATGTTCCATCTCGCTCTGTGACATTACGAGAACAGCTTATTAGGTGGGTCAAGGGCCTTCGTGGTGTGAGTTACCAGATACTGAACGCTGTCTTTAAATTGTGTGGGGGCGACAGCGTGTGCGTGTATGTTTTTTTTTACTTTGGCATCATGTGTCCCTGTTGTGTTTCCACAGCTCCACGGAGTGTTGCGGGTGGTGATGGAGCCGTTGCTAGGTGACATGCCCCTTGTAGGAGCCCTGTCCATGTTCTTCCTCAAGAAACCGGTGAGTCTGTCCGTGTCTACTGTAGAAGCTGCCTATCGACTCATGACATCGATCGTGCACGCTGCTCAGGCCTGCGTTTCTGTGATACTGCAGGGACATTTAGAATGTGAATTTGTGATGTGCTGCTTGCGGCAGCACCTGAAATCATTCAGAGGTGCTTTAATAAAACTCTGTGACGGCGTGACAGTCGTCGAAGAAGTAATGGCGGCAAGGAGCTGGCAGACATGCCGCTACACTGTCTGAAATAGTACACAATGGAAATTAAATTGTTCACACGGGATGTAGAAGAATCTTTTGAGTCAATACGTGTTTTAAACATCACAGCGGTGCTTTTCTAGGCAATTACTGTAGGTCCATTGTTCTGTGCAGGAAAAGGGCAGGATTCAGCTCATTTGTTTACTAGTGTGTTGACACATTTTGGGTGAAATATTGTGCTTAGTATTACACTTTAAGCTCAACGGTAGCAATGCCACAACCTTATTCAAGGTGTACTGTTCTTTTCTTACATACCGTGAAGCCCTGCATAAAATTTATCTTGACATTCCCAGCATTCCCAAACGTACAACACGGGGTGGGGGGGGGAATAAAACATCAAGATTCGCCAGGCCAGTTGCTTGCAAATAATACTTTAGACAGCACATACTTCATCAGTGTCCTCTTCTTTCACCCGCAGCACAGAGTCACCGCCGCTCCGTGCTCTGTAAAATAGGCCTTCTCAGTGGAACTACTGTGTACAACATTACACACACTACCGCCTCAAATAGCTACAGATAAACGCTAGCCCTACTTTAGTGGATATGTGTGCCCCAGGCACTTCGCTGGACCCAAACTTAATAGAGATATCTGAGAGACCGAAGAGCACTTTGTGACGCGTTGTAAGCTTGTAGATCAGCTGTTTTTGCTATTTTTAAAATTATAACATTATTAAATATGTTAAGTTAAGTTATTTGTCATATCTGCCCTGTGCATTCTTTTTTTATTACGAAGCCTAAAAGGCAAACTTTTATTCATATGTTCCATTGTTCAAGGCCCAAAAACACAATTAAATCGTTAATCGCAATTATTTGTACGACATGGTCAACTTGAATTTTGTAATAGTGACAGGCCTACATGCATGCACACAAGCATAGATATTGCTGTATGACAAGATGATGTCATACAGCACATCAATCCTGTCCGGTGGGTTTCTTCATAAAAAAACTATTAATATGTCTGTATCTCAGTCTTCCTGTTTCATGATATTCGTCCTAAAGGATAAACGGAGGGGAGGACATCAGGACAATGAGTTCCTCTTAAGAGTCAAGTACTATAGGCAGGAACATTCACAACCAGAAAAAATCATTACTTTCGAATGAAGCGTAATCGTCCTCATTCGCTGGGTGAGTGTGAGGTGATGCTCCATCCATCTCTCCCTGTCATTTCTCCCAGCCTTACAGTACTGCCAGAGAAGGTGCAATCCAGAGTGCCAACTTAAAGAGAAACATTCCCAGACCATAAGCGGTATGCACACTTCTGATCACGTGACACAGCTGACACCACGGCTGATGCAATGCGGTGCAGCAGTGTAAATAATGTCAGGACTTTTATTAGAAATCCACCGGCAGGACCTGTATGTATGTGTACTTTCTGTACAGGGTAACTGATGATTTGATTTTGACTGATATCAAGCGGATCGTAGACTAGTGATGCCGCTCAGTAACATGAATCTCCTTCGGTTTTATTTGGTCATGTTTGGTCATTATGTCGCGACATTCATTCATTCATGTACTGCAGGAATACAACAATTTAAATGAGGCGATTGAACAGCACCAGTATCAGCAGATTGGATGCCACACGTGCAGCATCCATGGTCAAGTCAATTAACACCACCACCACACATTCAAGTTGCTAGAGCTCTTGATTCTCTATAGCAGTAGTATACGCACACGTGTAGATGTGCACACACGCAGTGCACACACACACACACACACACACACACACACACACACACACACGTGCACGTGCACGTCTTTACTAGCTGTGCGCTGCTGCATCCCCTGCAGCACCAGACACATCTGCTGCAGTGCAAGTTGCTAAGGGTGAGAAAGAGAAGGGAGAAAAAGAGGTGCGAGCGGCTCATTAGCTGAAGCTAATTCCCTCTGCGGAGTAGTAGAACACTCACTGAGAGGCTGATCTGTCAGCAACGGCAGAGCTATGAGCTCTCTGCCGTTTTTCTTCTCACGTCTCTCTCGTCTTTGATGCATTCTTCTTGCCTCCCACCCCCATCCATGTTCCTCTTTGGCCCAATTAATTTAACTCTCTCTCTCGTAGCCAAATGATCCCTCGGGCGTATGCAGTATTACTCATTGCTGGATTCATTGGCCGGACACAGAACGTTGTTTAGCCCGTTAAAACCGGTTGTGTCGTTTTAAACTTCTTTGGCTGTTCAAAAGTAGCAGATCTAAAAGCTTTGCACCACAATATGATGGCAAACATTTGAATATATGCGTCAACTTTTTTAACTTACATCTTTTCCTCTGTGGGCGTCCTTTGAGATGGGGGGGGGGGGGGGGGGGGGGGTCCATGGCCAAATGCAAATAATAATGGACATGATAAAGGTTGAGAACCACTGATATACAGTAGCAACACAAGTTTTTCAGAACTGTTTAGGACACATTTGTAGAATCGGCCTCAGGTCTTAATGGGATAATGACTGGGCCTTGGAATAATATGGATGAGTTTTATCAAGCTTAAGTCAATGAAAGAATTATGTCTTCACTAAGTAATGTGGGTTTTTGGCTGCTTTCCAAGAGCAGCACGCAAATAGACCAGGAGTGTATTTTTAGCGGAGCACGTGTGCTTCTCGCTTTTGGGATAGCCTACATGTGAAACATGTCAGATAGAATGTGAATAAGCATTGTCTAGAGAGCATGGGTCTTCAACAGGGGGTCCAGGACCCCTAGGGGGGCCTCAGAGTTACTACAGGGGGGTCACCAAAGCATGTGATATGATTTTTTTATATCATGATATGTTTATATATCAGATCTACAAGCTCACAAGTATTGAGGGTTAAGTGCTTAATGTGCTTACAAACTAAATGTGTGTGTATGTATGTGTGCATGCATGCATGTGCACAGTCCACACATGCACAATAAAGCAAGTAAAATTGAACATAATAATGAATTTGATCTAAACTTAAAATAAAATATTTTAAACCTAACAAATCATCTCAATGTTTATGCTTTTGAAGTTTGAGATTTTACATTTATCTAAATAAATAAAAGTAATTTGGGATAAAGTTCTCCATTTTGCTGCTGTTTGCATCACCCACCTTTTTATTAGAGTTCCTTTGTTTGCTGTGCTTTATCAAGGCATGTGTTGCCTGGATACCATATTGACTGGAAGATGTAGCACATGGGCCACATACATCTAAATGTATTCTTGGAATCAATTATAAGTAATTTGGTTTTCCACTTTAGCAGACTGTGTGCCTTAAGGTGATGAAAAGACTGCAGAGACAACGTATTAATTATCCAGTGTAGCATTTCTCACAGGTGTGTCTTAATTCTTGCTTGTTTCCCTTTTACTGTAGCTTCTGGACATCAGCTGGACTGGCCTCACCAATATACTAGACATTCCTGGGCTCAAGTAAGTTTTTATATATATATATTTTTTTGGTTTTTAACTTTTTAAAGAACAAAACATTTAGTTTCCCCACACCTTCCCCCCCCCCCAGCATAAATAAAATACATCATACACCACAGAACAGATAATTGAAACAGTCACACATCTTGAGATGAGATGAGACATATTTTATTACCCCCGAAAGGGAAAGCACTGAAGCAGCATAATGTGATGATATGAATGAATGGCTTGAATGGCTGTTATGCATACAAAGGGATACACATGCATCCTCGGTGAGAATGTCCAAACATTCCAGTGATATTCCATCCATGTTTCATCTCTGCGATAACCCAGACATTTTTACATCTTCGACAGCGAATACACCCGATGTTGTTGTGGTTGATGAAGAGTCCCCAGAGGTGTATGTATTAGAGATATAGCCTGCACCTTTGACCCTAGCCTAGAGGAAGCCATTATGACCAAAGCCATTAAATGCCGCAACCCACTCATACATAATACATACCATCTCAGAGCTATTGGCTATACAGTAGGTGCAGACAATGTTTTTTATGTTTGGTAGCCTAGGAGGACAGACTGGTTGTCAAAGGGTTTGAACAACTTGGGATGCCCAAAAAGGAGGCAAAGTACAGACCTGTCTCTGCTGTAATTGGTTGGTAAATGGTAAATGGTGCATTTATATAGTGCCTTTATCCAAGGCGCTTTACAGAGATTGTGCATTACATTCACCCACTCACACACACATTCATACACCGATGGCAGCGGAAACCATGCAAGGCACCAACTAGCACATCGGGAGCAATTAGGGGTTCAGTGTCTTGCTCAAGGACATTTTGACAGTAACTCTGGGGGAGCCCGGGTTCGAACTGGCAACCTTACGGTTACCATCCAGGCACTCAGGGGTGGCTCATATGGCGGAGACTACTGACTGAGTGCTTCTTGTATCATGAAGACATACAGTACCATGATTTTGTGAATGCAGTCCTAACTGTACCTTTAATATTTGTGTCCTTGTATCAATCCTTTATTTTATGTGGAAATGTGC
The DNA here is from genome assembly GCF_963924005.1 of Protomyctophum bolini. Classification (NCBI taxonomy): domain Eukaryota; kingdom Metazoa; phylum Chordata; class Actinopteri; order Myctophiformes; family Myctophidae; genus Protomyctophum; species Protomyctophum bolini. The sequence continues at coordinate 14,131,171 of NC_137882.1, read as the reverse complement.
GTGCGTGCAGTGCGTGTGTGTGCGTGTGCGTGAGAGACAAAAGGCTACAGGGATCAGGGATGCAAGTAGTTACAGCACATGATAACAAATAAGACGAAACGGCTGCCAGGCTTTTCTGGCACCGATTCGGCATCTAATTTAACGTGGACGGCAGTGACATAAACAAAACGAAGGGCAGCAGGCAAAGCCCTGCCAGGCATATACTGTATACTATCAACAAGCTGTGCATTTTTTTAAACCCTGCTTAGCCTTCCAGCATCGTAGATGTTTGTGAGCCCCTAACCACGGGGGACATGCAAGACCCCACGATGGCAAAGCTTTTAGAGCTGCTCGAACGATAGAACACGATGAAGAGACATCGGGGGGGCCTAGCAAAGGTCCATTTAATTAGAAAGCACAATGGATGGCTACAGCCTTCGAGCCTGCCCCTGCTGCACATGGCATCGGGAACTACTGATTGTAATTCATGACAGAATAATGGGGAGAAGGAGGAGTGCGGGTTGGGGTGGGTGGTGGGATGGTAGCATGTTGTCGTTGCTGCTGGGCAGAAAGAAACCTTGTGTCTCAGTCCGTACAGCGTACAGTATGTCATTTGTTTATGGTTTTCATAACTCAGCAGTGGTGGAAGAAATATACGCTATTCACATTTGTTACTTAAAGTCTGGTGCAATGGCTTTTTTGGTCATTTTATTTGGAAGTTTCAGTCTGAAACGGAAGCCTGTGTGTTTCTGAACCAATCAGAGCGGGGTACAGGCTTTAGTTCCGACATACTATTGGTCTGACTGTCATTAGACAACCTAGCCCAACCCCCTAACCTAGCCCTAACCGCAAGCACGGCGCAACGCATGTCAGTCCAACGCATGTCGGTATAGCGACAGGTGATGTCGGACCTTTGGTGGGGCCGGATCTGCGTGCGCAACCCTTCAGCGTTGCATCCCTTCAGGCTATGGGACGTAGTTCTGCTACATACGCGACGCGTGGAGTCTGTTTGTTTACAACCGACAGACGGCAGCTCAGCATGTGTGCTACTACGTGGCTTATTTCTAACCTATAAAGTTTTTATCATGCTCATTAAGTTTAGAATGAGTAATGCACTGTCTGGATGTCATCTTGAATAATACAAATGGAGTGGTTCTGTATTCAAAATCAGCTGTGTTTGGAGGAACATGCAGCAATGGGAATCAAACGTTACATGGTTACATCATCACGCAGCACGTTTTAGTTCAAAGGAAGTAATTCAAATTGGCTTTTTATGGACTTTCGATATAAAAATACACAAAAATGTAAATATTTCCATTGTTTTGGCATCTATTGTTAGTTATGCCCGGCCCATATGATGACCACGGATATGGTCTAAAAGTGTGAAAATCTTTAAGGATGGACTGCCATAGTTGTTTTGTATTTTTTTCTCTGTACTGTGTCTATGGAGTTAGACCCCCAGGTATGGTTATAATGCAAATATGTCTTCCCTGTGTATTTTTGCTTTCTTTGAGTCAAAAGGCCCAATCGAAATACAACACTTTAGTGACACACTAAAATCACATACAACAACAATTGTGGCTGCAGCTTCAGTTCAGGTGGGTGGTGGCTAAAGTGAAAACCAGGTATACTTAATGAACTCCATGGGTGTGGCAACTTAAAAACATAATTTCTAACACTAACTGAAAATATGTTGTTCCAGGGACCCCTCACGATTAAAAAAATAATAGCAGATCTAGTAGATCTGCTATTTTTCAATAGCTAAAGTGTATAACATAATGCTTAAAATACCAAAAGGTGTTAAATAAAAGTATCAATACTGCAACGTACTCTGTTACAACCAGAAGTCTGGTCATCACAATTTACTTTGGTAAAACTATAAAACTATTGGCATCAAAATGTATGTACAAAAGTACATGGTGCAGAATGTCCAAATTAACATGTTTTAAAAAGAGAAAGATAGATCAACCAGGTGGCAGGTGCTCCATGGAGATGAATGTTGAGTTAAAATCACACCTGTGTGAACTGAGTGGTGCAACTCCCCTCTCTCTCCCCCCCTCCTCTCTCTCTCTCTCTCTCTCTCTCTCTCTCTCTCTCTCTCTCATTAGCAGGCAACAGTGCAGCACTGTCTCTCTCTCTCTGTTTCTGGCACAACAGCGCCCCTACTGGTAGTCCTCATACTGGTGCTCATTAACGTCACATAGGTGAACCAACACATAGGTGAACGAACACATAGGTGAACGAACACGGACATTGCTGTTCCTAGAGTGGTTGCACCACTCAAAAACGTATGTTGGTGCTTTATAGGATCAACGGGAACTACAACTTGAAAAAAGAGGAGCGTTCCGAGCACTCGAAAAATAAGAGAGGACAGGGTGTAAAATCAAGGTACAATATTCATTACAAAAAGTTTTTGTAATGAATAATAAAGTAGGCCTACCTTGATATTTCAGCCGATTCACCCGTTATCACTGTATTAAATATACTACTAAATCAACCGTTATCAGGACGTTGGAATATTCACCCGTTATTACTGTATTAAATATATACTACTAAATCACCGCAGGACGTTGGAATACATACTGGCATACACATTGTGGTGTTTGGCTGTGTTCACCCGGACTGCACGCATGCAGGGTGGTGCAGACATAGCCTGGTCAATGACTCCCCCTGCTGAACGTGTCATTTCCAACTCTATTATCGGCGCATGGAAACTAGGGGCTACTAATATATACTATTCTCTGTCTATCGGGACGTAACTCGGACGGTGCTGAGTCAGGTCTGGTGGCCTTCGCAACGCTCGGCGCGGCGACTCGCTCGGCGGTGCCTCACGTGGCTCAAGGCCACCAGACACGCCGGGCCTCCGTCATTGACATCAGTGACACAAAAAGCAAACGCTCCCATAGTTTCTCTTCCGGATTTCCCAGTATCACATACTGGGGGCATTGCTACGGTGCTGATTATGAACATTTTCTTGATTATCGGGTGATAACAGTTGAATGGGGTGGATATTTTTATATCAAGGTATTTCCACTATTTTTGAAAGTTTATATACCGGTAATTAGGGTTAGGGTTATTATATAATATATGAAACATTTTCAACATGGTAATCAATAAAACATAACTAGACCAGACGCCGGCTGTAGAGCACTGAGTACGTAACAATGGAAGTTGGAGATCCATGCCCCACCCGGTTATGCAATACCCGTTGTACCCAATCCATCTGTCTGTGTCCCTTTTATGCGTGTATATGGAGTTTTCTGTATCTGTCTCTCTGTGTCCTTTATTCCTATATATGGAGTTCTGTGTCAGGCATGCCCAAAAATGGAGTGTTGTGATGTCAGAACAGGAAGGCTCCATATGGAGCATGGGCAGGGGCCCTGTCCAGACACCGGGCACTGCACTCACTGTGGGGGTGTGGAACGCGTGTGTCGAATTTGAAGTTGGTTGGGCTAACGGTTCTCGAGTTACGTGCATTATAGCCGTACACACACGTACAGACAGACGTACAGAGACATATGGTGTATTTATAGATAGATTACGATTATCTGAAAACATGTAGATTGTAGATAGCACAGCGCTGCTGCATGTGCTTTTGTCACACACACACACACACACACACACACACACACACACACAGCTATCATTAGAACTGCACCATGTGTTAACACCACATGCGGCGCTCGGCGTGCAAACCGTCCCTTTCTCCCCATAGGACACACAGATGCTGGGGTCCCCCCTGTCGCTATTTATTTCTATAGGGGGAAATTGATCTGTGTGTGTGTGTGTGTGTGTGTGTGTGTGTGTGTGTGTGTGTGTGTGTGTGTGTGTGTGTGTGTGTGTGTGTGTGTGTGTGTGTGTGTGTGTGTGTGTGTGTGTGTGCGTGTGCGTGTGCGTGTGCGTGCGACTGTGCGACTGTGTACACTATTCTACTGTACTTGTTTCAGCCTACTATAGGCTTTGTGAGCTCCAAATGTTCCCACAAGTAGGCTATAGTCGAATTTGAGAAATAGAAGTGAGGACTGTTTGTCCTGGTTCTTCTCATAAGATAAATGGTTGCTTGGGGTTCTGTATTAGAGTTTAGGTTTGGGGTTGGTTGGTGGTTGGTCGGTTGGCTGATTTAATACTGGGCTGGCCGAAATGAGCAGATCTAGCTAAAAAATGAATGAGCTTTAGAGTGGCTGTTTTCAGCTTTAGGGTTTACACACACACACACACGCGCGCGCGCACACACGCGCGCACACACACACACACACACACACACACACACACACACACACTGTCACACACTGTCACACACACACACACACACACACACACACACACACACACACACACACACATACACACACACACACACACACGCAGGGGGGTTTAATGTTCGGGGGAGGAGAAGACAGTAAATAAATAGTAGCTGTTGCACACACAGCAGCAGATGGACGGCATCAGCTGCATACTGTTACACACCTCCTCCCCACTTAACCCATTAAGACCAGCTGAGGCCCATTCTACAAGAATGTCTTCTAAATCCCAAACTGTTTTCTGAAAAAAAAATCGCTATATGGGTGGTTCTGAAACCTTTTCATGTCAAGGACCCCCAACATTATATGCATTCAGCCGCGGACCCCCAGCTCAGAAATATTTTGTGCCAGGAACCCCCCAGAAGCAAAGTTAAAAATGTATACTACAGTATTCACATTTTCACGATTTCGCAAAAATAGCAGATCTACAAGCTCGCAGCGCGGCTGTATAGTGATTGAAATAATGGTTAAAGTGGTTAAAATGTAAAATGACAGATGTTTTCCCAGTCTATCTATATAAATGCACCATTTAATGGGTTAAAGCCTCAGCTGTCCCTCGTGGACATCATTAGGAAATAAGTTCTTGTTAGCGAGTGACACTGCATGACGGTGGTGCATTAATTAAGCTTCACGTATGTGTCAAATCTTTCTCATTGTTATGTTGCAATCAACTCACCTGTCCTGCTGTACAGTATATCATACTGTTATTATTCCCATCTCTATTCCGCTGCAAGGTGTGTGTGTGTGTGTGTGTGTGTGTGTGTGTGTGTGTGTGTGTGTGTGTGTGTGTGCGCGCGTGTGCGTGTGCGTGCGTGTGCGTGCGTGCGTGCGACGTGTGTGTGTGTGCGCGCGTGCATATGTACATGTCTGCAAATGCAGGGGAATTGTTTGAGAAAATGTGATTCTCTAAGGTGACATCTCACTCTTAGCAGCTTATGAAGAACAGCTTGTATGAGGCAAGCAATCTCAGGCGTGTGTGAGTTTACTACTAATCGGCAGGCTTGTGTGCGTGCGTGCGCATGGGCATATGCACATACTGTATACAGTATGTGTGCCAGTGTTTTATTGGTGTGCGAGCCGGTGGGAGCAATTCCCGGCAATAAAAGTTGTGCTGCAGGAATATATCCACCCTTAGTGGTTGGCTTTCTTTCAAGATCATGTACAGCTTCCCGGAGAGGAAATGAAGCCTGCCGTTTCTCTGGAAGCTGAGCTGCATCATGGGCATTGATAACAAGATAAATTGAGCCTGGAGAAATGATTGATTGAGAGAGTCATTGAAATGATTGGGTTTTCTGGAAACGGATACCTTTGATGATGTTGACAAGGTTAGATTTTATGATTTTGTATTGTTGCCCGAGGTTTGTCTTATTGAAGACTCACCCCTTCAGACTCCACCTTAATCCGTAGCACTTTTTGTCTTATTTTCTTCTTGTTTTTTCTTCCTTATCCAGACATCAGTCATGTAAAAACTTGACTATTGTCCTTGTACTGTCCTCCCGGCACGCACACTTAAGCCTCTCCAATTGATCCAAAATGCCTCAACATGTCTACAATCTCCCCCCTTCTCCGCTCCCTGCATTATTGTTTCCCGGTCTCTGCCCGCACAGAATACAAAACTCTGATGCTGTCATTCAAAGCAACCAAAGATATGGCTCCCCCATATCTTGCAAGTCTGATTGAACCCTACAAACCCTCCCGCCCACTCGGATCAGCCAACGCAGGGACACTGGAATTACCTTCACTAAAATCGCCCCACACGTCCCAAGATCTTCTCACTTCTGGCTCCAAAACTATTCCCATTACAATCAGAACTGTAGACTCACTCCCAATCTTCCGCCGTAGTCTGAAAACCCACCTCTTCAGACTCCATCTTGGCCCGTAGCACTTGCCCTAGCACTTGCCCTAGCCCTGACGACCATACAGGCTCAAATTATGTAATTTAGATAGCATTTTATGTCAAATATGTTTAGTTTCATTATATAGATATTCCACTGTTACATTCTTAGCTTATGTAATAGTTCTCATGATATACAATTCCAAACCAGTGGTTCTGAAACTTTAACAATTTACATAATCATTGCAAGGTCCACAGGATTCATGATAACTATTTTTTATGTATATGATGTAATTGCCATGTTTTTGTTCTTGCTTAATGTAAATTGCTCTGGATTAAAAGTGTCTGCTGAATGCCTAAATTGTAATTTGTAAGCTAAATCAGGTAAGGCAATGAAGAAAGCCCCCATGTGTATACAAGACCTGGCCTGACCTGACCTAGCAAATACATACGAATTTCAGTGCATTTTTGAGCCAGCCACTGCTCTGAACTAGAAAGATGGAGTGGTGGAGGCAGGCTTTGTCAGCAGCAGTGAGTGTGTAGCAGCAATGGAGTAGCAGTAGGATTTTAATGATTCCTATAGGGCTTCCAAGTGGACCCTTAATGGTCTGTAACTCTTGAGAGTGCACAGATGGAACCAAATGGACCTGTGGACCTTGCAATGATTATGTAAATTGTTAAAGTTTCAGAACCACTGGTTTGGAATTGTATATCAGACATGAAGTCCACATAACCAGCTCTGACGGTGTAATAAAACCGGTTCCAGAAACGGTTCCAAATGTGATGGAACTGGATTCCGGTTCCTCAATGTTTGATCCGGTTCATTCGATTCCAGCCCTAAGTAGCAGTGATCAAGTTTTGAGTTTTGAGTTTTAATCTTTATGTCGGTCATTTAAAAACAAAACAAAATGGTTGTTAAGCAATTTACATTGATTAGTCAACACAGTGACTATTTTAGCCGAAAAGGTATGGGATGAAGCATAAAGCTTATTTTGTCCCCCTTTTTTACATAATAAAAGAATACAGTATAATAATAATAATAGTATATGATAAAATATCACAGTAGCCTATATGAAAAGCAAAATTTACAATTCTAATTGCTTTTTTTGTAACATAAAGATGGGATGAATTATGGTTTTATATTGTGTTTCCAGTACACAATAGGTTAGATATGGAGAGATGGCAGTAGTAAGGATCTGTACAGAGTTTCGAGTGATTCTTTGTTAATGATACTTTTCATTTTGTGTAATATTGTGATTGTTTTAGATACTTTTGTTTTTAAAGTGAAGGAGGGACACATATTTAAATCGACCACTTTGTTGTGAGAATGGCTGTAATTGGTGCATAGAAATGTGGGATTCTGGTTGGTTAGAATTAGAAACACTTGCGCTTGGTTGGTGCAGGGGTACAGTGGAGTCTAGCGGTTCGAAATCTTCGGGGGAAGGAAGCCAAGGGGAGTGCAAGAATGGTCGATGCAGTAACTCCTAGATGCTGGGGCGGTGCCTGTCAGTAGCGGGGGGTGTTGGATGGGAATAAAAAGGGGGGGGCTCCTCCCTGTCAGGTGAGCCAGTGGGTTACAGGTTCATTGGCATAACAACAACCAAAAGGGGGTAAAATAATTTACTAAATAAGAGAGAAGGAAACACTTTAATCGATCAGCAGGCTGACAGCTGAATGACTCCTCCCATGTCCTGTCTGAACTCATACAATGCTTCATAAAGCAGGGGATGTTGTACATTATACCGGCAGGCACTCACTCAGATTAAAGTGATGTTCAAGCGTCAGGCCCCTTTCCTACAATCATTCTTGAGTATGCTTAACAAAAAACACAAGTCGCCAGGCACAGCAAAAATATCGATCATACCTGAATGTCAAGCACCCTCTGGCCCAAGAAAGAATCAATATTTGACATTTACTGTCTTTCCTTTAGCCCATTAAAACGGGGAAAGCATATTGTGTCAGTTTAGATTTTAGCGTTGGCAATTCAAAAACAGCAGATCTACAAGCTTGTACAGATGCTATTTTTGAACATTTAAAAACAATCTGGGAAGTGTGAGAACAACTGATTTAGAAGGCATTCATAGAAATGGCACCAGGTCTTAATGGGTTAGACCACATGGTAGGATTACAGTATACAGTATGCTTATGGACATTTAACTGGTCTCAAGCCCTTACTACGTCCAACAACAGTATTATTAATAGACTTTTCCTTGCTAGCTAACCCCCTCAACACCAATTTTATGACAGTAGTGATGAAGGACCGCACTAAAAATTGCCCATGAATGTAAGACTTTAAGACTTTGGTCGTCATCAAGTATATGGAAGGTGTTGGCTAGCCACTCGTTGAGTGATTATGTTGTAGCTTTAGCTTGTCACGTGTGTAACACGACTGACTCTTTGTCCCAAGTGTCATTGGCGTTGTCATTGAGTGGTGAGTGCTACAATGGATCAGGGGCTGGATATTCCGAGGTCTGCTGGATTGCACCAACAACGGACTCCAATGATATTCATATATCATCTTCTTCACATGTGCAAAAAAACCCAAAACATAAATATTCATATATTCATATAAGCGCACCCTTTCTGACTTTTAAATAAGTAAGTGGTTCATTTTATATTCCCTTTCTTCCCCAATCCCTTCTCATCTTCTTCCCTGGCTCTTCCAGTGGCTTCTCTGACAGTCTGATCCAGGACATCATCTACAGTTACCTGGTGCTGCCAAACCGGATCACCATCCCCCTGGTGGGAGACGTGGAGCTCGCCAAGCTGCGCTTCCCCATGCCAAAGGTGCTTCTGACGGCTCCTAATTTGGGGCTGTCACGATTATGAATGTTGCATGACAATTATTATCACACAGATAATTGTGTTTTAATGATTTAATCGTGTTTTCAACCTTGAACTCTGGAACATATAAATACAACATTTTATTACATTTCTTTTTGGCTTTTAGGCTTTGAAGTTGCCAAATTACAAGCTCACAACTTGTCGCCTTTTCTTTTCTTTATGATGATTATGCAAAATAGTTGATTATGTCAACTATTATTATCTCAAATAATCGTGATTATGTAATAATTGTGACAGGTCTACTCTCATGCTGTTCGATTTTAGCCTTGCACGTGATACTAACATACCACTGCACTGGCAATAATACATTGCGCTGGCAGATGAAGGCAGGCTGCGACAGACTAATTGAATTGAGTCACTTTTTGCTTTTTGAAACAAAGTGCTTTACAGAGGCCGCGGCGATATAAAATGCAGTACACCAAGAACGATTCTTTTTTTTATTTTTTATGTTTACACTGAAACAATTCAGAACAATATACAAAACAATAAAAAACTATAGAAAAAGTGACCTAAGAGAAGGGTATAAAAGTAGCTTTTCAGAAGTTATTTAAAAGTTTGCAAGTTTAAGTATTAGAGTTGGCAACATAACATTGAACCGTTCAAGTTAAGATGCCACAGCAAGAAGGCAGGGGAGGGGAGGAGTTTGATTACTGACAAGCTACAGTGCTGTGACCTATATGCTGACTCAGCGTGTTGTTAGTATAAAAGAGTCAATGTGAAAAACCACACCTAAAATCAATCATTAGGATTCAGGGCATATGCGCGTTTAGCTTGTTAGCGACTGATATTGAGGGGAGATTGAGTGTTGCTGAGCGCGGGGGATGTGGCTGGCAGCCACCACGACTGCCACGATGGCCTGCTGATTGATCATGTTCACATGGTGGCCGAGGCAAAATAGCCGCCATGTGAATTATGGTCTGTAACAGTAACCCAGTGTTTTGTGTGTTGCAGACACTCATAATACCCTGCGGCCTGTGTCACATGTTTCGTCTCACCGTTGTTAATTTTGTCGAATAAAACTATGACGTAACTACCTTTTACGTCATAACTACCTTTTTTCACTGATGAAAGAAACCTAAATTAAAACTAAGCTATGATGACTAAAACTATGACAAAATATATTGACAATTGTGTCAACAAATAAAAACTAGACTATGATGTTAGGTAGGGACTAATTGAGAAGAGATCCGGTAGAACGAAGACGAGTAGTAACAAATACAGCTAAGTAGGAATCAGTTATTACGACGCCATCAAGTTTGGTCGACTAATAAACCAACCAACAATCAATTTTGTCAACTAAAACTGAATCGAAATGTCCTGTAAAAATGTACTCTTCGTCTCACCCAAGTTGCGGCCTCAAAGGTCAAAATGTCAGCGTCCGCCCGTGGCTGCTATTTCAGAACTATTGCCCTGAGCGCCGCTCTCTGTGTTCTCCCCAGGGCGTGCTTAGGATCCACTTCCTGGAGGCCCAGGACCTGGAAGGGAAGGATAAGTTTCTGGGAGGGCTAATCAAGGGCAAGTCCGACCCCTACGGCGTCCTTCAGATCGGCAGCCAGCTCTTCCAGAGCAAGACCATCAAGGAGTGCCTCCATCCCAAGTGGAACGAAGTTTACGAGGTGATAGAATCCTGGATGCACTCGTTATGTAATATGGAACATTCACATTTGACCCTATGGTAGCCGATGTACAAGCTCACAACTTGCGACGCGTTGTGAGCTTGTAGAGCTTGTAGATCGGTTTTATACATTTTGAACACTTGTGAAATGGGACATTCTGTATTATGAGTACTTTTACTTTTGGTACTTTAGGTACATTTTGATACCAACATTACATTGCAGTATTGATACTTTAGTAAAACATTTTAGTACTTTTTTCCACCTGAGCGTACCTGTCACTGTTTGAACATTCAGCAATTTGTCCTCATGTCTTATTGAAGGCGTTGGTATACGAGGACACGGGGCAGCACTTGGAGATTGAACTGTTTGACGAGGATCCGGACAAGGATGACTTCCTGGGGAGGTGAGCTATCCTCAGAATTATTTTATCTCATCGTCGACATACTTCTGGGAACAAGACATATTCATTCATCCTTAGTTCATATATCCAGTAGTTTGACTTTACTCAGTCAAAATATATTCTGAAAAAACTCTGAAATTACATTTGACTAGTGTACAGACATACCTTTCATAGTTTGGAAACCTCGAGGTTAAAGGACTTTGTGAATTAATTCGTAATTCGTATGGCCTGTAGGCCTTGGTTAGTGGAGCTTACCTCTTTTATAGGAGTCAAAGATCCAAAGGAAAAGCTGATTGATTTTGCCCCCAGGCTGTAACAATGCACCAATGCATCGGCACATTTTATTCTGACTGCCTTGGCCCGCGGTCGGCGATCCTGCATATCGGCAGTTAAATCAATATAGTGGACTTCAACGTGGAGATAAATGGGGGTGATTCTCTCCTTGCTGATTGTCATCTAACGTGTGTGATTATCTGTCTGTATTTATAGCTTGATGATCGATATGACGGAGCTTCACAAAGAGCAGAAGGTCGACGAGGTACATTTCCTGATACTCATACTGACTGATAGTATCTGACTGATCTTTGTCTTACGATTAAGTCAGTTGGAATAATAACGACAAATGAACTTTCACTAATCCAATTTAGTTACAAAAGAAAGGATTGCAGCTCTAAAGGGATACTTTAGCATTTCAAACCAATTAAATATGTACTTTGACATTTGACTTTGACAACAATTAACAAGTAACAACAATGTGTTATGAAACTGCTTAGCTGACAAGAAGCTTAATAAGGTTCTGTCGTGATACAGTAGCATTGCAGCAACCAGTAACTCATAGCACTTTGTATGTAACACCTGAGGGGTCTGAAAATACTCACTAATAATCATAATAATTTCATCCAGCCAATGCATATATATTTTTTTTTTTTTACTTTTTTTCACAGAAGCATTATTTAAATACTGGAGTTGAGAAATAATAAGTTGTGGCATTAACAGCTTCTCTTAATAAACCCCACAAGTATAATGTACAAGAATAAATACATTGAATTTTCACCCCAAAGAAAAAGAACAACAGAAAACAAAACAAACAAACCTTAAATACAGGATCAACAGTACACAACAGCCAATGCATTTTTTTTGTGCCACTTCCTTCAGGAAGTCTTTTACAAAGTATTAAGACCAGAATTCTTAGTCATTTCCTTATCTGCATTCTGCACCTACAGTATCTGTTGTGGAATTCTGGATCAACCCGTAATTAATTAGACAAGAGGAGTAAGAGACAATATTCAAGGTGGCGTTGCTTTAATGTAGTGGTTCCCAAACGTTTTAGCCCATGACCCAAAGGGGAAATTTGATGTCTCTCTGGGACCCAAACTAGTGAAAATAGCAGATCTAAAAGCTCCCAACACGTCACTTTGCGCCGCGTTATGAGCTTGTAGATCTTATACTATATTTGTTTTATAATTTATTGAATTTCTTCGATTTTCTTTTTATTTCCTTATGAAATAATAATTAAAGACAAAATGTAGGAAACAAATATACCCAGTGTTTGGGAACCAGTGCTTTAATGTGCATGATATCATCAGGGGAGAAGTACAATAACACTCACCAGGTCGGTGAGTGTTATTACTATAGTTGCTACAAGGACTCCATAAGGTGCACCATAACAAAGACAGGCTGTACCCAAACAATAGCTGTCAGGCCTAAACTCTTCCTCATATCCTGTGTGTGTGTGTGTGTGTGTGTGTGTGTGTGTGTGTGTGTGTGTGTGTGTGTGTGTGTGCGTGTGTGCGTGTGCGCGTGTGCGCGTGTGTGTGTGTGTGTGTGTGTGCGCATTTTTGCAAATCACAAAGTGCTACAGGCTTTTGAAAACAAATGACATAAAGATAACAAAGGACAAAAACGAATTATTCTGTTTGAGTATCTTTATTGCTGATTTGTTTTGTATTGTTTTGTCTGCCACGAGCACACACTCCAATCAATGTTTCATTTAAATGCTAATAAATGAAAACTTGAATTGTCGCAGTGGTTCAACCTGGAAGAAGTGTCAACGGGGAAACTACACTTGAAGCTTGAGTGGCTGTCTCTGCTCTCCATTCCTGATAAGTTGGACCAGGTAGAGAGACTCCCATAATGTGTGATTATACTCACTCTAAGAAATCTGCTGTCGGGCAGAAACCAGCTACGGCATGTCCAAAATATTACTTTCAGGAAATGAAAAATGTTTTTAGAACAACGCAATACTGCCTCATATCAAAGTTGGTATGGTGACTTCATACAGTACATTGCCATATACTTGAATGTGTCCTTATATTGTCATCACTTTACTCAAATACAGCTCAAGTGGAGTTAGGAGTTTTTTTTTTTTTTTGGTCCTGTCTGACTTTGTCGTCATTCTAATCGATGATGGACACAATGACTAGACACAAGTTGGATTTGGGTGGTTTGCCTGACAGTTTGAGGATCCAATTGAGTCGGGACGATTAGTCAGAAGGGCTTTTTAATACCTTTCATTGGTTCACCCACGCATGGACATAAAGGGTGTTCAATAGGACAGAATTGATACAGCTGGTTTCTGCCTGACAGCAACAAGATATTAGAACCATTCAGGTGTTATTGTTCACATGCTTTTTAATCATTTTTATCTCATAATATCATTCTCCTTGGGGTAACTGTCAACCAGGTGCTGAGAAGTGTACGTGCAGACAGGAGTCTGGCCAACGATGGGCTGTCCTCGGCTCTGCTGGTGGTCCATCTGGATTCAGCAAAGAACCTGCCGGTAAGTTGTAGCATCCCTCACTTTACATGGTATTTGTAGTAGTCAGTCAGTGATGGACCAAGTACTCAAATGTGTTACTTGAGTAAAAGCATCAATACAGCAATACTCTGCTACAAGTAAAAGTATGGTATTCAAAATGTACTGTACTTGAGTAAAGGTACAAAAGTTTCAGCATCAAAATATATTTAAAGTACCGGTACTCATTGAAGTTTTCAGATGTATTCAAAGGTATTTTAAAAATAGCCAAAGTACCGGTATAGCCTATAGGGCTGAAGTGGTTTCTGTATGTTGTGTATGTGTAATAATAATCCAAATCTACAATGTAACTAGTAACTGAAGTTTTAGATTAATTGTAGTGGAGAAAAGGTACAATATTTCATGGGGTAGTGGAACATTTTAAATACTCATGTTACTTTCCACCACTGTGCAGTACTGTATGCAACATTACACATTACGTGACACTAAAATATCTAAGCAATATTTTCACAAAAATATAGAAAGACAACAGAAACTAAGAAGAACTTTTTTTTCCATACACCCAAAACACATAACAAACAAAATAACCTACAGGTTTTCCTTGACTGATTGAAGGTCTAAGGACAGGTGTTTGGCATTGCCTTTCCTTTGTTAAATGTGCCTTTTGAGACTTGTAACAGAGGCTACTCTAATAAATGACTTTACTTACTTAGCCAGTTTAGTGAGGCATGCCAGTGTAAAACCCTGTCAAAACATTTGAACTGTGGGCAAACAGAGGCAACACTGTGCTATTATTTCCACATGCACTTCCTTGTATTATACTGTATAATGTAGTGGTTCTCTTAACATCGTGCCATGAGTCAGGTCCAGGCGTGCCTTCGGATGTTATGACAATTACACATTGCAACGTATACAACTACACAAAAAGTTACATTCTTTAATTTAGCATATGAGCCTGGTGTCCTTATTTTGCCCATGTCATACGCGAGAACTTTGACTTTTATCTTTTATTGTAATTTTTTGTAGATCTACCATTGTTGCTGTTTTTAAACATTTGTGGAAAACTTTGACTGTGTCATAAGATGTGTTATAGAGGCAATATTGCACGGTTACTACAAACTGTTTGGCAAAAAAATAAATATATAATAAAAGGTATAATGAATATTGACATTTCAGGAGCAAAATGTCTGTTTCTACTTTGTATGACATTTGTACTAATCTACATTCTGAATTCCAGCTGAACTGGACATAGGCTGAGATTTATCCTCAACTTAACTATGTCAAACTCGGCCCGGAAAAAGAAAACAGGACCATGTAGCAATGCCATCTTTCTTTTGCAAAACGTTCAATGCTGTCAAGAGTGAGTCAGGAGAACATAACTCAATGTGAGGTGTTTTATGGCATACCATACATATGAATATTCACAAGGAGATTTATACAAGAGAACAAAGAGCCAGGAACCAACACTGGTGACATGACATACTCAACAAACAGAAAACACTGGGGAGTGTATAAATAGACACAAGTATTGACAGTACACAGGTGAACAGATGGACAATTTACTCATGATTGGCTTAGAGTCTCTAGACTAAATACACTGGAAAGACAAGACATGTACTGTACAACAAAGGAAGACAGAAAACGCTCTAGAACATTAATTTGAAATGAAACAAAACTGTATAGTAAAGGCTAACTAACTACAATACAGAAATCAGGAAACTCAATAAAATGTCACTAATACAAAACAAGGGAGACAGATAATTTCTGGTTTGGTCAGGAAACCAATCACGACTCAACATCCTTGCTCCAAAGTCCTAATTTTGGCCCTTAGTTGAGGACCTGTGAATTTCACAGCTAGCCCATGTACAGTCAGTAGGCTATGTACAGTAGCCGCCTCACAACTCTTCCCCTAACCTTATTCCTCTATTCATCTTTCATCCAAGAGCGTCTTCACTGGGAGCTTGGGCTGTGGAAACCTAAGAGAGAGAAGAGCATCTGGCCTAGTTTTTTGCGAGAACAACAATACCTCAGAGTATAGAACATTATTTGTGAGTCCCACCGGAGCTTTGCATCCTGATAGCATTAGCAGTGTGTCTTGCATTAGAAGTGTGCATTGGCATGGATTGAACAACAGTAACAAAATGACTTGTTCCGTAAAAAGCATGCCTTAAATGACTACACAAATGTCTTCTGTATGTCTATTAACAGCTAGCTCAAAAGCCTAGTAAGACTACATTAAATTACAAATTACACATGGTATAACATGCAGTAGGCAACCATGTGACATATTCTGGCTGAATATAGCCGACTCATGGCCTGGGCTGTTGCTCAGCGGTCCAGGCACCTTGGCCGGTAGCCCGAGCCTGGCAGTGTGCCGCGGGTTCGACTCCCGATCCCGACGGCCCTTACTGTGTCACTCCCCCATCTCTCGACCCCATTTCCTAGTGTCAGCCTATATATATATATATATATATAATAGCCGACTCATTAGTAAGACTAGGAAAAACAATGTACAATTAGGCATTTAGCAGACGCTCTTAATCCAGAGAGATTTACATTTAGCTAAAGCAAGGAAAACATGAGGTAATACATCAAATGCATAGAAATTGTAATCAAACCAAGAACCTATCATCAGTCTAAACAGTATAATATCAAAAGATCTATAATATGTACATACATACAAACTAACTATACACACTATAGGATATTAGGATGCCAGGTCTATATTAATGACCATTCTGTACATAACATGCTATTTACAATTTACAATTTAGGCATTTACCAGACGCTCTTAATCCAGAGCGACTAGATGCTATCTACTGTAAATAAAAAAATTAGCCTTTGAGTAGCCACTTCACTGGCCCTTGACCGATATTCATGCCAAGTTTAGGGGCAAATGTGCGACTGGTCTGCCGTGGGAACGCCATTGCAACAAACAACGGGGTCTGGTTCAAGTTGTCAAACACCTGTAGCACTACATTTGTTGCCAAACGTTCCTAAATGATCAGTCTTTCATCTCACGTTGCAGTGAGCCAATTAGTGTGAAATCCTACTGAAATAGAAGGGCTTGTTAAAAGTCACACAATGTCTGCCGTTGAGAGCTCATTCTTGCCTTTTCCAAAAAGAAAGGATGACTATGCACTTTGCAGACCTTGTCAGTCAGTCCCCGCCATCCCCCCATTGAAATCGATGTTGCCACACAGCAATATCCCCAGTGTTAATTTAACTCGGACTGAAAGTGGACCCAAATTGGTCAACTTTTGCACTCTTGTACTTAAATTAACAGACGCTTTTACCGTGCAAAATCTCCCTGCAAAGTCACCACCAGTGATATAATGATTTGAAATTTTGAATCATTCCTCCTCCCGCCATGCGTCATTTCAGTGCCCTCGTCATAACGTTTCTCAAGCCTAATTTGGTTGTTGTCGTGCCTCCTCATACTAACCATGGGCGTGATTTTCTCCTCATCTCTCTGTGGTTTAAAGAGCAACCTGTCAGATTTCAACTTTGATGGTTTGAAGCAAGCCTCTGTCTTTAAGGCCCTGAAGGTAATGTGGGAAAAGCGTCACTGCATGTGCAGATTACACCCCCGGGTGTCTTTTCTCTATTCACCGTCAAGTGCGCCATCAAGTCATTGTGATGATTGTTCAACTATTATTTGTTTTTTGTTTTTGTAAATGCATGAAATTGGACACTCACGTCTTGAATGCTTATGGTATGTTATGTAATGCTATGCTTCACTAGTATGTATTGTGTGACTTTATACCTTCTCACGAAGAATTCTCTAAGATTTCTCATCTGGTCTTGCACAGGGAATTATCTATTAAATTGTTATTCTAAAAATATGTGAATGTGAGCGTGCAGGGTTAGGTAGAGATTTAGAGAAAATAAGAAATCAAAAGCCTCTTGTCATTGTTCAATCAAAATGCACTGGAAAGGTGTACTGATGTCTTTTAGAACCTTCATGTACTATAAATCAGGGTTTCTCAAAGTGCGTGTAAGTCAGGGGTGCCACAGAATACTCTGATAATATTTTAAATCTATCAATAACTTCAGTTTAACCCCTTAGACCCTCTATACTGTACTTACTGTAACATAATAGAGATGCTGGTGTTCAAGTGGTTAAATGTCAAGTATAAAGTTATTTGTCCTAATAATGGGAACTGATGTTCTCTCGAGTTCTCCTCGTGACATTCTGTATCTTAGGAGAAAATATCTACATATTTACAGTACATTATAGCGTAATATGCCATGAATGAAACGTTCTTAAAAATCTGTGTAATGTCATTCATCCTTCATCCATGGGTGAAAACATTATTTCCAGCGGTGCCCTGAGTAAAAAAGAAGAAAGAAAAAAGTTTGAGAACTCACACCTCAAGACATGCAAGAGATCATACAGTACATTTTGTACCTCGTAAAACTTTAACTAGCTGTGATGAAAGGCAGTAGGTGGTTTGCCCAGATTCATTCAGATCATTCACATTCTGCCAGAAGGGACGAGATCTCAATGTGGTAACTTAAAACTCCATTGTCATCAGTCAGGCAGGTATTGCTGTACTGTAGGTGTATAGGCTATTATTAATCTGTAACGTTCACCGAATAATACTCTTCTTTTAGTTGTCAACGTTCAGAACTCGGTGCTAAGATTAGAATGCGGAGGGAGACTCTTAGTTGCGTGGCAGTTTCCTTGGTAGCCTCTCTGCTTGCTGCCCTGCTTGTCAAAACCTACTATGGTTGTATTCTTTCCTGTCAAACTGGAGGTGTTTTTGAAGTTTGTGTTTGGATGTACATGTAAGTAAATGAATGGGGATCTCACTGTTCCACCGAATGTGTTTGTTCGCTCTCGATGGGCTTCCCTGAATAATTAAAGGGACTGTCCCCCATGGCTGTCCCCCGTGGCAATGTTCTAGCAGGAACACTGAGTGCCATTTCTGTTTGATTTCAACACAGTGTGGAAAGAAAAGCAGCAGTGAGCCCAGCCCTCATGTCCAGTTCACTGTGGGACACAAAACTTTTGACAGTAAGGTGAGGAAAAATATTTGTCATCTAATGACTGCTTTCATATGATGTTTTGACTAATGGACAGATTTAACCTATTAAAATCTGTGGCCCATTCTACAAATGGTCTACTAAATTAGTGGTTCTCAAACCTTTTTATGATTCAAAATTATTCAATATTCTCAAAATGCAACACTTTCAAGATAAAAAATAAATATAGTAGATGTACGAGCTTAACTATTTTTGAACTGCCAACGCTAAAAATCTAAAATGATTGAATGGGTTAAAGTTGGTGGCCCCAAGTGGCAACGACAATTTTGATACTCGCCACTGAAGCTCATCTTAGGAACTTTTACAGCATTTTAATCAATGGATTGAAATAAGCATTAACATTAAGGAGAAACCAGATGAATTCAGGTCGGAGTATATAACATTAATTTAATTACCTTTCTTTTAACCCATTTCAGATGAACAATTCATTACAGGATGTGACCTTTGTGGTTCTTGATTATCTCTTACATGTAGCGTATTTCTGTAGTTCTTAGTTGCTGTTAATAATATTGTTTCGAATTACTCCAGTCAGAGAATTAATGCATTCCATGCCAAATGTAATGAACTTGTCCCCATATGACCTGTAGACGCGGTATAAGACCATTGAACCGCTGTGGGAGGAGGCCTTCTCGTTTCTTGTTCACAACCCCAGAAGACAAGAGCTGGAGTTGGAGGTATAATATAACACTGACTGCATATAAGAACCGGTTTATCCACGGCATGTGCTTTTTTCCCTATTCTTCTGAAATGTTTTTTTTTTTTTAACTTAATTTTTATTTGCAGGTAAACCTAAAAAAACATAAAATGACAGTTACAGTGCAAGGGTTCAGATATATCATTAATAAACAACGTATTCCAGTCCATTAATCATTGTCAACATTGGTGTCGTTCTGTTGATTTCTTTATTCAGTCCATTTTTCAATGAATAGTTCCTCTTGTAGTTTCAATGCATGAGTTAGTTTCTCCATTACAAATATCTCCTCCTCAATGCTCAGCCACTGCTCACAAACTGGAGGTTCTGGTGAGTTTTTTAATCAATTAAATTAATCATTCTATTCCCAGGTGAAGGATGACAAGCACAAATGCACCTTGGGCAATTTGACAGTGCCTCTGAGCTGCCTGTTGTTGGAGGAGGACATGACGTTAACTCAGAGCTTCCCTCTCAGGAACTCTGGCCCCAGCTCTAGCATCAAGCTCAAGATGGCCCTGAGGGTAACTCCACTGCACTGCATAAACAAATTCCAAAACGGCAAAAGTAGCAGATCTACAAGCTCAAAACACATCGCTTCACGTCCGCGTTTCGAGCTTGTGGATCTGCTACTTTTGATGCTTTTGTGTGACACCGTAGTATGATATGTATAGGGGCATTGATTTACAAACAAAAAAAAAGTTAGAATATGGAGACGAGGTTTCTGCCCGACAGCGACAATAGCGTTATATGCAGGCTACTATAGTTCACACATAAGCACGTACGCACGCACACACACACACACACACACACACACAAAATTTGTACTGTTAAAGCACATTTCCAGGACGTTATTACAGCAATTACTTTATTGTCTCCAACAGGCCGAATTCATGGGCAGAGAGTATGTTTTGCACTCTATCCGTGTGTGTGTGTGTGTGTGTGTGTGTGTGTGTGTCCGTCCGTCTGTGTACAGCTAATCTCCGGCACCGTTAACCCGGTCGGTGCCAAATTTTGTACGCACACTCCCTGAAGCGTTTCCATGTTGTAAAATACTGTACATCTAGCGTGTGGATTAGCTATTTCCGCTATGTGTAAAAATAATGAATGTCAGTCATTTCTTTGTGTATTTAATTTATGCCCTGTGCATTATTTAATTACCATGCAAACAGAAATGTAGTCTTTATTCATATGTTCACAATGGTCAATGCCACAAACACAATTATATCGTCAATTGCAATTATTTGTGTGACAATTTGTAATCGTGACAGCCCTACAGTGTAACACAGAAGGTGGTTGCTCTCAGACAGTAATCTTGTCATGTCGTTGCCATAGATCTTGTACCTTGAGAAGCAGGGCACATCAGACCAACCGTCCTCCGTCCAGGTCAGGAAATCCAGCGCGGCTCAGCCCTCCGCCGCCCCCCCCACCCAGAAACGCTCGGTCTCAGAGACCATTCTGCCCTCACCCGCCCCTACGTCGCCCAGAGACGCCTCGACCCTCACCCTGCATCGCAAGGACGGTGCCTCCACCCTCGACCTCCTCCATCGCAAGGACGGCGCTTCTACGCTCACGTTGCATCGCAAAGACGGTGTCTCCATCCATAACCTCCACCGCAAGGACGGTGTGTCCACCCATAACCTCCACCGCAAGGACGGTGTCTCCACCCATAACCTCCACCGCAAGGACGGCGATCCGTACTCGGCGAGTCCCATCCGGAGCACCTCCAACCTGAATGACTGTGGTTGTATTTCCAGCTCTCAGAAACACCTGCCTCATAATGAGTCCAACATGAGCCTGGCTTCAGACATCTCCCTACCCTTTGCCACTGTGGAACTTCAGCAAAGACTACGCCAACTGCAGAAGTAAGTTTGCCTTATCTTAACATTATGTCACACTAGAGCAGGGGTTCTCTGGGGACCACCGGAAATGCTTTGGCCTTGTCTCGTGAACCCCGGCCCATACCCCCCCTCCTCCTGCCCCCAATACAAATTGAGGGCTACAATGACCTTAATAATAGAGAAAATACATCATAAATAAATACTGAAACCAGATATAATTGTTAAGGAAAGTTTATGCATTTACTATGTGTACTATGTCAACTCTTAATTTCCATTTTCCAGCCATTCAGTTGCAAAAAAGGAAAAAAAAGTATATATAGTATATATTTTTTTAATTTAATAACCTGGGGACCCCCCAAAATTATTTGACGACCCCCCCGAGGGGTCGCGATCCCCAGGTTGAGAACCCCTGCACTACAGTTCACGGTCAAGTTGGAACTCCCCATTGGAATGCATTGGAGTTCTTGGTTGCTGTTAGCAACAATTTGTGGTTGGATTGTGGCTGCTAATAGCAACCATGTTATAAAAGCAATGATGCAATCAAGGCTGTGATAAATCATAATATTGTATTATATCATGGCTAATGTTTAATAGACTCCCCCACCCACCCCCTGAAAACATGGGTAGGGTAGGGTTTAGAAGGCGTTTTTAGAATTGCCCTCAGGTCTACGGTATATGGATTCATTATTATATTAAATTCTTTGTATGTAAATGTACACATATGGTATATGTAAAGTTCAGGATTACTACCCATACTGTAGAGAGCTGTAATATGGTGGCGTGTTTTTCAGTGGCTCTGGTCCCAGTCACTACCCCCTGGGTGAGGTTCAGCTGACGGTGAGACACAGCTCCCAGAGGAACAAGCTCATAGTGGTGGTGCACGCCTGTCGGTGAGATAAAGTGCACTTCATTCGTCTTTTAGCTGTGAATGCAAATATTACACTACCTGTTGCAGTGGTGTAAATTAGCTAAGTGCATTTACTTAGCTGTAAACTCTGAGGTACTTTTACTTTACAGGACTATTTCCATTTTTAAATACTTTTACTTCTACTTCTACTTTTTTGTATTATTACAAAACCTCCTCTCAGTCCTACATTCACTTTGGCTATTTGAGCATAGACGATCTACAAGCTCACAATGTGCCACGATGCGACACATTGTGAGCTTGTAGATCTGCTATTTTCAAAACTTTTCTATACACTTTGAAAACTTTTGCTACTTTAAGTACATATTGATGCCAATATGTTTGTACTACTACTCAAGGCAATTTTGAATATCACACTTTTATACTTTTACTACAGAATATTTTTACATTGTGGTATTGATAATTTTTCTTAATTAAGTTAAAAAGGTAGTACATCTTCCATCACTGGCCTAATGTTTTTCAAAGTCTAGAACAGGGGTTTTCAACTGATTATGAACCAGGGACCACCACCCTGACTGAGAATGAACCTGGGGACCACCACCCTGACTGAGAATTAACCTGGGGACCATTGTTGTGTTGGGAGGGGGGATACCGTCGTGGTGTGGGGGAAAGAAATTAACCATCCATATTAAACTCATGTTGCTGTTCATTGTAACTTACTATGAGTAAGCAGACACTTGCGGTTGATTATGGTCACATTTCTTTATAATGGTGACTCAACCAGGCAATCCGGTATGGTTTCCCTTGAGATTTTAACTCACTTTTCTGTGGACATAATTTGTCACCAGATCATTTACTGCATTGTTTCTCAACTTGTGGTCAATACAATAAATTCAAATACGAATCTTCACTTTCCTACATTACTAAATGCATGGTCAGGGACCACATGCAACACCTTCACGGACCACCAGTGGTCCACGGACCACCTGTTGAAAACCCATGGTCTAGAATTAAACCAGCCCGTGGCTAAAGTCAGAAAAACAAGAAACTGTGGTTAACGTGTGACACAAACGTCTTTTTGTGTCCTCAGTAACTTGATAGCTTTCACTAAGGATGGTTCGGATCCGTTTATCCGGCTGTATCTCCTACCTGACAAGAGCAGAACAGGGAGAAGGAAGACCGGTACAATCAAGAAGACCCTAAACCCTATTTATGATCAGACGTGAGTTCACTTCAATTTCACTACTGTCAATACTACTGGCCTACTGTTTGTACCTGTGAATATAGGTTTTTCTGCCAGCATCGCAATTTGAATTGTGATAGAGACTTCATATTAAAGCTCTACCACCGGATTTGAACACGGTTTCCCGCGCAAGGGATGAAATGTTTTACCATTTAGCTACTAGAGCCTGTCTGCTTACTCAGCGGATAAATAGAATATTGACCATCAATTCAAAGTTCATGCCAGATCCTGTGTCTAGGTGAGACATGACCTTTACATAATCTAAATGTCTCAATAGAAGAGCAGGGAGACAAACTACAACCACCCTAATTGTATAATTAACATATTCTACCATACAGATTGGACGAAATGTATTCATTAAAAAGGTTACATAGGGCTGCTTTAAAGGCTAACTTTTTAATCTAAAAGAAAAGGAAAGCAATACTCATTTTGTTAGTGTTTCTGTGGAATGAACAAAACTATATGACAGACAGATGGTCCTGTGATCTCGTGAGGCCAGCTGCTGCTGTGCAAGGTTACAGGGATCCAGAGCCTGAGAAATTGTGCGGCAGAAAGTTTTTTTTTAAATTCAAACCTTAATTTTCACATTTGAACGTTGTTCATTAAAAAAAGATATTTGATATAGGTTTGACTATTGAGTATTTTTTGACGGCTCTAATAAGAATTGTGTTTAATGTGTTTACTGTTTACTAATGTGCTTTCAATGGATATGGCACTGTTTAGCCTATTTATGTTAGACAGCCATTACATTACAATGTTATGTAGACTACATAATTATGGAGACAGGGAAAGATCAAACCATGCAACACAGTTGTTATGAAAGTGCGACATCTAGTGGCTGAATGTTGTCCATTGGCACTTCAATGATTAAATCTATATGTGTCTATAGTGTGTGGCTAATGTGTGGCTCAAATTTATACCAAACATTTTTTGTAGGCTACTTGATTGTTAAAATGATTAATTAATCGTCTTGCCATTGTATGATTTATTTATTTTAGATAAGATATGTTATGGATATAGTTAAACCTATAGGCTATAATATAGCCCAAATAAGTAATAAATAAGTAGTACGGTAGTAAATAAGTGTGCCTAACATAACCAGCGTAACAACTGGTTTGAATTCATACTTTTTCTGTTCACAATTTTAATAGAAACTCTGTATCCACAAATTGAAAATGTTTACAGGTTTCAACTTCCAGTAGTACAAAAACAAACCCTAAGTTACGTTACGAGTAGCCTTTAAACGATATAACGTAAATCGATTGTAAATTGATGGTGACAATTTAAATCGTGATGCAGCAGAGGGTGCGAAAAAAAGGGAAGAAAATACAGGATCTTTGTAAGAGAATTGATAAAATACTTTTCAGTAATTTTATACTATATTGAAAATAAAAATACAATTAAAAAATACTGGACACTGTGTAAGAGAAATATATTAAAATAAATCTGTCATTTGTCTGGAAAATAATGTTGTTATTAAAACACGGAGCCCAAGTACAACATAGTTTTGTCATTAATTTTTTTAATTTTGTGCAGGTTTGAGTTCAGTGTATCTATGGTAGAGCTCCACCGGAGGACATTGGATGTCGCTGTTAAGAATGGAGGGAGCATTCTCTCCAAACACAAAGGACTTTTGGGAAAGGTAACTGTTATCTTGTATTTATTGATTTTCTTTACTTCTTTAATGGCCTTTGCCACACAGCTACATCCTGAGGGTTTTAATCCTGAGAGGCTGTAGAAACACTCTCATATTGGGTTTGTTGTTCGCTCAGAGACTAACTCATTAAAGTAAAATGTACTACTTGTGCTGATCAGGCAAGTGGAGCAGGCAGGTTGTTTAAAACTCTCTGGTCAGTGCTTAGATTGTAGTATTTATCCAGTCTGGATAATTATGTTTTTGTCCAGTTTTGGTTTAAAAACATTCATCACACAAAACACAGCGAGAAAAACAAGGCTATATACCAAGCACATTGAGTTTAATTTAATACCCAGTTTATACAGTAGAAGACGAGCTATGGCTCATGGATCATAGCACTGGGCATTTATAGTCAACCAATCGATGCTGTGACACATTCATCTCACAGCTCCTAGAAATGTGAGGAGGTAGGAGGAAAAGCACATGAGACAGTCCAAATGAGTGGCTCGGGGTAGAGCTGGGGCCTTCGATCCCGAGCTCCCCCAGAGTTAGTGTCGAAGTGTCCTTGAGAAAGACGCCTGAAGTTACAGTACATCACTATGGTCACAAAATGATGCTTCACTTGGTCTTTAAAATGACTGTAAATGTCCATCAATGGAATTTTGTTTCATAGGTAATATGTTAATAATTGATTTAATTGTTTGTGCTATTACAGGTGCTGGTAGATTTGAGTGGAGAGGACATCGCAAAAGGCGGGACACAATGGTACTCTTTCTTTTTCTGATCTCGCCATATTTAGTTTTTGTAATGCCCAATGTATTCATTTTTATTTTAGTATCCCCTTGAAAACAAGATGCTACATCTCAAGGGGTTATTCCTAATAAAACAATGCCATTTCAACCATCAATTTATATTCCATCACACAATGGTGTTGCTTGTGCCACAGCACTATGTAGCTTTTTAAGAACTATATACCGGTGGCACATTAACATTATAAAGTTAGAACTTACACATGTAAGCAATAACAATCATCCTTCCATAAATGTATAGAGTCCCTGCTAAGGGCTTGACTGTATTACTATGCATAGGGGAGACAATGAGTTTCATCCTGCCAAGGCACCGAGGCAGAACTGCCCGTCAAAGCGAAGACTGGCCAATCACAACGCGTTCTCGCCGGACATGCAAGCTGTTGGCTGCCATGGTATTTGTTTCCAAAGTGGCGACTGATACCCCAGACTACATAGTGCCGCTGAGTGATTGAGGGATTGGATATTTATTTAACTTTACTTTCTCATCATAGGTATGATCTTACTGAAGACGGCTCGTCAAAAGGTCTTCAGGCAGGAGATGGACAGAAGGCACATTGATACATCTCCCCCTGCTGTAATAGCCTGGGCACATTTCTTTCGCTTCATTCATCTACATACCTTTTTGCCAAATCGTTTTTGTCAATCATTTCAACAGATGTTGAAGTCGATGTTGACGTTTTCCATTTCTATCCTATAATTTCAATAATTGTGTGTTTTTAATTGTTGGAAATGCATCAAATGCCTTGTTTCTAAGTTGTCAGTGTATTATGTATAGTGGTTAATACGTATTATTACAATTCGCAGGGGTTTTTATGGCATTGTTCTAATCTACACAATGTATTCCTTTATACCTTAAAGGACATAATAGGGACATTTGTTTTTGCTTCCACATCTCCTGACATTACACTCTCACCAAAGGGACGAATATGTCCACTGAAGTAGATAAAAGTAGCAGTTTTGACTTTAATCTGTTTTCTATGGTTGTCATGCCGTGTTATTTATTTGTTCACCACTTATCTTTATTTATACTCCACTACAAAAATGGAATGCATAGTACGCAAAGATGAAAATATTTGCTTGGAATATTTTAGGGGGACTTTGTGCAATATGTTTTCTCGATATTTTCTAAGATACCGAGGAGTGGTGAAACTTCAGGGCTATGTGAACTATGTGAATTATGTGAAGTGCTGTATATTCTGCTATGATATGAAATTAATATATAGGATACTTGAATACAGTAAGAGTTTAACTGTTTTAGAACCAAGAGATGATAAATTAATTGAGGGAGCTAGAGTCTGAGCAGAGATATATGCTCATGTTTTGAGCAGCATCAGATGATTTTGTTTTTGTTTTGTTTGTCATAAGGCATACTTGTGCCATGGGCTTTGTTTTACTATGCACTTGTAATTGGGCTATATGTTGGAACATTTCCATGCTCATGTTTGCTTTTATTGTTATCTATCCTGTGCCTTATAAAGACAAGAGCTAGTTAACTTTTTTTTGGCATAATGAAGTTAAATATCTTGAAAGATACTGAGGGTGGCCTGTGGCTTTTGAAGAATAAAGAGTTAACTCTTGTGAGGGGAAAAAAGTCTGGTTTGCTGATTTTTAAATTGTTGTGTTGCACAGAATAGTATTGATGATAGTGAGTAGTGATGTGAGCACTATTATGAAAAGAAAGCAGCTCATTTTTCATCATTAGCCTTAAAGATGGGTTATTGCCTATCACATTTATTTTTGAGTGAGACAAATTTGATAAAGCAGTGGTTCCCCAACTTTTTAGCCCGTGACCCAAAAGAGAGATTAGAGAGATTAGATGTTTGTTTCTTTGTTTGTTTCTTTTTTAATGAAATTACTGAAAAAGAAACATTGACTTTTGTTTTTAATCCATGATAACCTTTTTTGGGAATGTTTTTTGAAAATGGAAAGAAGAAATAAAGGGATCCATAAAAATGTGTCTGCGACCCACAAATGGGTGTGTTACCAGTGTTCATGGTTAAAGGTTGTATACTTTATTGTCTCCACCAGGCCGAAGGCATGGGGAGAGAGTATGTTTTGCACTCCGTCCGTGTGTGTGTGCGTGTGTGTGTGTGTGTCCGTCCTTCCTTCCGTCCGTCCGTTACCAGCTAATCTCCGGCACCGTTGGCCCGATCCATGCCAAACTTTGCGCACACACTCCCTGGATGCCAACGATGAACCTCTGCCCCAAATATTCCTCAATGTCCTGCCACCATAAGGCCGATTTAGGCAAAACACATTTCTGTAGTTTACTCCTAAACATTTTGCCAAACATCACACACATTCCTATATCCTCCTGGTGGAGACCTGTGCCCAGAAGGGCACTTTTTCTAGTTGTTACATCTTGTGTACAGCCTACAGGTACATAAGAGTCAAACTTATTTTTGTTTGGCTTCCTTCAGACAATGCAGCAGCATTGATGGCATAACATTCAAAACAACAAGAAGACAGCAAACAAAGAATAAAGAGTGCAAGAAAGAGTGATCAAAGAGCAAAGATAAATAGTAACATACAGTAGGCCTACACATGTGCATGATTTCCCTGTAGTAGGAAACAGGAACCACAGTGATAGAAGACCAATTTTATAGAGGGCCCCTGGGCCCGACACAGGCCTGTTCAGTGATCCAGCTCTGGTGATGGTATACCTGATGAGAAGACGCTGACCTCTAATGCAGTCAAATGGTGCCATGGCAGCAAGAGCAGCCTTCAGGTAGAAAAGACTCCACATTGAGGTTGATCGCACTGAGGAGTGTGGACCATAGCTAAGTCCAAATGCCTGCCTGCACAAACATTTGTGATATTACATGACTTGTGCAACACCTTGGCTTTGGTTTATTTCTGGCACTATTTGTTTGGGCTATTAAATGGTTGATCAAATCGCAGCAGGCCAAGTAAGTGCCTCCTCTGGGAGAGAGTGATTGTGTGTGTGAGATTGTGTGTGATTGTGTGTGTGTGTGTGTGTGTGTGTGTGTGTGTGTGTGTGTGTGTGTGTGTGTGTGTGTGTGTGTGTGTGTGTGTGTGTGTGTGTGTGTGTGTGTGTGTGCGCGTGCGTGCGTGCATGTGTGTGTGTGTGTGTGTGTGTGTGTGTGTGAGAAAGAGAGAGAGAGAGGGGGGAGTGTGGAGGATTGACTGCCAGCATTGTGTGGGAGGATTCAAGATTCAATAATGTATTACCATTTCAATAAATAATTGATTGGAATTTGCCTTGGTGTGTGCACAGGGTAGACAAAACTATATATCGCTAGCTAATAGCTACAGTAGCTAGGCCTACACATCAGCATAAGCGTAAAAATGCAATAAAACACAGACACTTATGTTGCACCAGCATGGTGCATACAAAATCACACCCGTTTTATGATTATGTAAAACATACATTGAGACAAAACAACTTGTCAATGGCATTTTTAAAACAAACATTGAATAAAAAACAAACATTAAACCTGTATATAAGAGGGGATAGCCCCCCTCAAAAATAACCAACAACAAAATAAAAATCACACCTGTGTGAAGTGAGGCGCGCTAATATATTTAAGTTTAACTCATGTTGATTAGGTGATGTATGGTGATGTAAAACAAACAAACATTAAACGCCATTAACAAAAAAGAGACAATATGACGTAAATCACACATTTATGATGTAGATTTTCCCTTCATTATCAATGTGTTTACAAAACAAACATTGAACTAAAGACAAACATTAAACCTGTGTATCCTCAATAAACCCTGAGCCAGAGCAGGATGCTAGCTAATATGAAGAGGAGAGCACACATTAATCTGCCAGGCATTGCTCTAGTGCATTGCTGTGTGCACTAGTGCTACACAGAAATTGGTGGAATGGGAAGAATTTGCATGCTCACTCAATTTACATCCGCTGCTTCTTCGTCTGGAAAGGAACCAGCTTTTAGGTGGTGCGGGCCCCTCGAGCGTCTCCCTAGGGAGGTCCTCGAGGCACGTCCCACATGGGAGGAGACCCCGGGCCAGACCAAGGCGCAGTTGGAGGAAACACATCGACTCACTGGCCTTGGAACGTGACGTCTCTGGATCCCCCAGGAGGAAGTCACTTAATGTTGCTCTGGAGAGGGAAGTCTGGAGCACTCTGGTGGAGCTGTTGCCCCCGCGACTCGACAACAGATAAGCGGTTGAATATGGATGGATGGATATGGTCCCAATTCACATGCCAACTACAATATTGCACTGGTTCCCAAACACTGGTATAGGGATCCATTTGAGGCTGCGGACACATATGGGTCCCTTTGGTTTTTTGTTTCCTACATTTTGCTCTTAATTGTTAACAAGTTTTGGGAACCACTGATCTATTTGGTCAACCCACTGAGGAGAATGGAAGAGGATAACAGGGCAGATGGAAGGAACAAATTAAATTAAAAGGACAGACAGACAGACTCCAAAACTCTGCTGAAAATATCAGCTTTGCATGCATTGTGAGATTTTAGATGTGCTCTTTTCAGCTTGTTCCCCTCAGAATAGTATTTCTAGGGTTCAAGTTGTTATTAATGTAAGAAATAAAGAAGAAAAATAAAATAACACACACAAAGATTGGTGGCCCCCCCTGTAACTCTGAGGCCCTCCTATGGGTCCCCGGTGAAGTCCCCTGCAGTGTGGAATTGTGGATGATGTGGGGCTATATCCGATACTGTATAATTATCCTATATTTGTCGCCATCTAGTGGTGCAGGAGACAAACTCGCAGACGAGACGTGCTCCATGAGCGGGCCGTGCTCCGTGAGCCAATAGCACTCGGTTCCTCACGGATCACCGCCCTCACGGAGCACGGTCCCCTCACGGAGCACGGCCCGCTCACGGAGCACGGCCCGCTCACGGTGGCGCTAGCGGCGATAGGGATCCTGAGAATACGAGAAGAAGAAAAAGAGGGCTGGGCGTACAGCAGCGTTGCCAGTTCCGCTGATTATAAGCGACTTTGGGCATTTCTTTTACCGTGTAAAGTCACTTTTTTGTAGTTGTGGGTTTTTATTGGGGGGTGGCTTGTTTCTGAAGTGTAGTTGCTTATTTGGGCTTGCTTCTTAATATTGCTCAAACAAGTGGTTCTCAAACATTTTCAATTTCATGTCAAGGACGCGCGTCAAGGACCCCCAAATGAATATGTATCTGTCCACAGACCAGACCGTTGGTTATCACAAACTGGCAACACGGGTGTTCATTTTCAGAACGAATCAAACTTTACGCGGGCTCACAGTAAACTGACAACTGTGGGCGCGCGTTGTGTTGTGACAATAGGTTGTGACTAGCGCGAGCTCTGTCTGACAGACACAGATTCATTCATACACAGCAAGGTAACTAGTCTTTGTTTGTATACAGATTGTAGTATAAATATAATACATCAGTCTGGATGCTATGCTGAATAACTTCAAGGTTCTATCGGATATGCGCTGCTTCTGGTCTGATCGATAACTCCGTAAACCACAGACTGCCATGTTTGTTTACTTTGTTATGATCTTAATTTTGACAGTTAGACTCGGGTGTTGTTGAGTTGACAGTCGAGTTGACACATGTTAAGGTTGATTAGGTGTAATAATTACAACCAGCAACCCGCACCAGTATATAAAAGTATGTATTATTTATTATTATAATGTATCCTAATTAAATATATCACAGGCTGTACATCTGCCCGGGGAGAAGGCAAGCACAAACATGTCCAAACGTGAGGCGTTTTTAGACGCTGCCCGCAGCGAGAATGTGGAGGACTTCCTACGTTTAATTAAACTTCATGTAAGTAACGTTATATCTGCCATGTAGGCCATGGACCAGAGCCCAGCATTTCATTCAGCTGTTTCTCTGTGAATGATGAGTGTTACTGTTATGTTAGCCCTGATGCTAACAGACTGTCAAATGTCAATGGCAATGATCCAGTGGTGCTCAACTGTGTCCTTGGGTTCCACTTCCAGGTGGTCCCCAGCTAAATGATGGAGAGTTGGTAACCAAATGGACCCTTATAGATCTTTAACTGTCTCGAGGGAGTGTAAAATGAAACCAAATGGCCCCGTAAATTATTTTTAAACATTTGCATTATTAATGTACTGTACAAGAAGTCTATGCAATTAGAGCGTAGAAGAACATGTTATTTTTATCAACGTTTATCTCTCCTGGCTATTGTACTACATACAGTACAGCATGGAATTGTGGCCAAATCCAACTTATAATCCAACGATAACAAAAGATTGTACTTTTTGGGTCTGGCTTGAGGCTAAATCTCATCAAATGGTGGTATTACAAAACTATTTTAAAAATATCTTTTTATACATCTTAAAATTGTGAAATGGGACATTCTGCATAAAGAGTACTTTTACTTTTGGTAGTTTAAGTATATTTTGATGCTGATATTTTTGTACTTTTACTTAGACATGGTAGTATTCATGCTTTTAATCAAGTAAAACAGTGTGAGTAGTACTTCTTCCACCACTGAAGGACTGTTATATTTTCGTTCAGCTGTCAGACTTGGGATTTCGATCAGGCTAGATTGGAAAGAGTCTAGGGTGCTTCAAATGCTTGAGAGAAGAGGTGTGTTTTAAGTATGGACTTGAAGATGTCCATAGAGGGGGCAAACCTAACTGTTCCAGAGTTTCAGAAAAAATCTCTGTCACCCTTTTGCTTCAACCGTGTGTGTGTGAGACTTTGAGAAGACACACAGGTTTTGAGAAGCCTCTAGATCAGTGGTTCTCAAACGTATTGGGCTTCAGTACCCCCTTTTCTGCATTGCTGAATCCAAGTAACTTTAATCGACAACAACATCAAAAGTCCAGTTTTTATGTCAATATTCAGTAACAGTTTGCTAGTCAAACTGCTTAACCCGTACTTAATTTGGTTTAAAGATTTACAGAGCAGCACGTTCACATACATGTGTCAATGTTTTACCATTAAACATAGCGGTAAAATCAATGTTTCCATTTTCTCTCAAGTACCCGCTGTAGGCCTTAGGGGTACACGTACCCCTGTTTTGAGAAACACTGCTCTACAGTAGATCGCTGCTATTGTCACGTATACCGGTTCATTGCCCAGCCCTATGCGCTGACATTATGTTTCTGGACTGCACCCGTTGTTTTTTTGGTCGAGCAGAAGGAGAGAACGGACCCCTTTGACATCGGGGAGGTCGTGGAGGAGCTGTCCACGGAGCAGAGACACACTCTGTGGAGCAGACTGGACTCGCTGCTGGAGCAGGTGCTGGCCGCGGTGCCCCCGGAGCGCTGGAGCCTGCGTCTGGGCCAGGAGGACGCCAGAGAGGATGGCATGGAGGTGGACGCAGCTGTAGACCGGGTGAGTTTTTTTACAGCAGTGCTTCTCAAACGGTTTTGACTTACAGGGCAACTTTGTCTAAATTACTGTTTCACCCACGGCACCCCTTAAATTACACTGTTAATTTAGTTTTTGAAACTTTTGTCATATTACGGTTGGAGATGTCCCAATACTGTATCATTATCGGAAAAGTATCTGTATTGTCCCTTGTTTGTCATATCGGGTCATATTAGTATCGTATCAAAGGGTCATCCCTAATTACGGTACATAAATATGTGAATCTTCCCCCTAAAATACAGTATGTATGTCACGAGGGAGACTTAAGAGCCTCATATATGTGATTGCTATGGGCCTGGAAATGGGGTGAAATATTTTGGAAATGTTTCTCAAATGCTGAATAAATAATGAACCGTGATATCAAAAGGGTTGAACACCACTGTAATACATGGATTATTTATTTTGTGCCTTTCCTAGACACATGTCATGTCTGTTGTGGAAGGCGTAACACTGGTGACTACCTTGTCTATAAATGTCCTACAAGATGACACATATAAGGCTCTCCTGGCATGTGCCGACAGGCTTCACGGTGGGTGCACTTTATCAAGACTTTATTTCAGTCATTCCATAGAAGTCAGCACTCGGCATGTCTTTTATGGAAGCATGCCGGTGCACTCAAAATAGCCGATCTACAAGCTCACTATTGCACCTCCATGATCAATTAAGTTTGGTTAAGATTAAATCTCTCATCTATTATCTAATTTCCTTGCATGAGAGTATAGGTCTCTGATTTCCCCCCTCTCCCTACGCCTGTCACAATTATTACATAATCGCAATTATTTTTGATAATCAGGATTATTTTCGATAATCGCAATTATTTTGTCATTTCCATATTGAAAAATGTTACATACAAAAGCTGAAATAGCAGATCTACAAGCTTACCACGTGTCACTTTGTGGCTTATTGTAAGCTTGTAGTCAGCTTGTTCATTGAAATATACAGTAATTAATTTGTATATTTCAGTTATTGACATATCTGCCCTTTGCATTTTGCAAATGGAAATGTATTGTTTATTCACCATGTTCAATGCCACGAACGCAATTAAATCGTTAATAGCAATTATTTGTGTGATGACTAATTGTCAAGTTAAATGTGTAAAAGCGTGACAGCCCTATCTCTCCCCATGGCACGTATCGCACATCCAGATCTTCTGGGTTCACTGCCTGTGTCAGACGAGCCTCTCTACCTCCACCTCCTGAGGCTGTTTGAGGCCTGGTGGAAGAAAGGCCTGAAGAAGAAGGAAAAGTTTGGCCGCACCGCGTTCCTCATCTGCCTGCAGAAGACCACGGCAAAGAAATCTGTCAGTAATGCGATACGAACCATGTGGGCCCGTGTGAACTTAACCCACTAACTTATTCACTGCCAGCCACTTGCTTACCTTTTTAAGTAGTCGCATAATG
Source organism: Protomyctophum bolini (assembly GCF_963924005.1). NCBI lineage: Eukaryota > Metazoa > Chordata > Actinopteri > Myctophiformes > Myctophidae > Protomyctophum > Protomyctophum bolini. The sequence continues at coordinate 14,096,571 of NC_137882.1, read as the reverse complement.
TTCATCTCCACTACCCTTGTATAATCGGAGGGATGTTCGCGAAAAAACTATCGGTGTAAAACCGTGCATCCATTCAATAGCTAGATACAATTGAAAATAATGATTCAATGTTAATTCCTTAACGATTCACTCTCAGCGTTTTGATTCCTTAACGGTTCCCTTTAACGATTCCAAATGGACCCTTACAGGCGTGTAACGGTGGTCCTTGAAATTCAAACGTTTCTGAACCACTAGTATTTGTAATTGTATAGCAGACGTGAAGTCCACATAAACAGCCATGACGGTGTGATAAAACCGGTTCCGGAAACGGTTCCAAATGTTATTAGTCATTTTAAGATGGAGTAATGAAGTGGTCGAACTAACAATAGAATGTCCAGATTGACTCATCTTACTCTGTTAATTATTTTATTTGGGGAAATGGAGCACTAGTCACGAATCACAGTTTGGGACAAAGCGGTTCAGTCATGACATTTTATTTAGCTTTATTCCATGTTAAACTGATTGAAACATACATTGGCAAAGTAATTATTGCTATCAATGTACGCCATGTGCCTGTGTATTGTGTATGTTGCCATGCAGGGGGCTGACATCCAGAGACTGTGGGTCCTCCATAATGTACTCCTAGGCCTGGACTTCACATCGGAGGACAACAAGCAGATAAAGCACCTGCTGCTTCAGTGCTTCCAAAACGTCAATTTCATTAATCATGATGATGTGAGTGGATCATGGTATATGCAATATCGTCTATATATGTATAGCAATATCGTGCATGCAGTGGTGTAAAGTAAGTGGTACAGTACTTTTGAAGAATCTTTACTGCACTGGACTGTTTCCAATTTTCAACCTTTTTCTCCTCTACAATTATTAGTTACTTTTTAGATTTAAAATGTTATTAAAAACATACATTAATCACTTCAGCCCTATTTAAACCGTGATTATTGAAAATAGCTGATCTGCAAGATATCTAATTTTCCAAATACATTTATACATTTTATACATTACAAATGCATATTGACTAGGCTACTTGTGCTTTTGGTACTCCATTGTGCTGTATTATTTTGATGCCAATAGCTTTGTACTTTTACTCTGACTCTAACAGGGACAGCGGTTTCTGGTGTTTCTGTTCCGATGGCACGTCAGCTTCATCTGGATGATTCATGGCGTCGTCAAAAATCAGCTGAACTTCTTTAGCAAGTAAGAGTTAACAAACGTTTCCTCCAGTGGTTCTCAACCCCCGCCCCCCCATATTCTAATTGGGGACCCCCCCACCACCACCACCCTGACAAGCACTTAGAAATGTAGGAGTTGAGGCATTACATTTAGTTTGACTCGTTTCCGCAGATAAATATTGTGAAGATGGCAGAGCGTGTAGATCGGCTATTTTCACAATTCTACCTCTCTGACAATTTGGCAAAATATTTGACCAGTTTCTATGGAGATCTAATGGAGGTCATTGTCTCCATCAGGCCGAAGGCATTTGGGAGAGTATACGTCCTGTACTCCGTGTGTGTGTGTGTGTGTGTGTGTGTGTGTGTGTGTGTCTGTCCGTCCGTCCGTCCGTAACATCAGTAACAATATGAAGTACATCTCAGAGATGTACTTCATAATGTTACTGATCACGTTTCAGACCTTCTAGGCAACACAGAATGGGGTTTTCTTTTTTTAAAATTATTTCTACACAACTCTAAAGGTATTTTAATGACATAGTAAAATGAGTGCTATTCCCCTTTAAATTGTCACTTCACTGTCATCTGGGGACCCCCAGTAGGCCAGTACCCCCCCCCCCCCCCCCCAAAATAAAAAAACAATCACACACGTGATGACATGTTGAAAACCACTGGTTTACTCAACCGACCCAACTTATTACTCATTACTTATTACCCATGTTGTTGTTACTCCCTAAGAAACGTGACCACCCACATAGCGGACATCTACTTCCGAGCCTGGAAGAAGTCTTCAGGAGAGTTCTTGGACGAGATGGAAAACACCTGCATTCAGAACTTGATGCAAAGCGCCATCCTTCTCCCCAGGACGTCGCCTGTCTATAAAAAGGTCCTACAGGTAAACGTACCACCGGTTGATGCCATATTAACGGAGGGCTTAATTTAGACCTCCCAGAAACCTAGTGTGGTGCATGTTTAACTTTTTCATAGCTTCATAGACTTCTTTGACAGCACTGTCATCGCTGTCGTGTTGGATTCATGTTAATGTGTATACATTTAACAACTTAAACGTCAATACTACACCAAATCTCTTTGCTGAAAATAGCCGATTTACAACCTCACAGCTCCTCACGACGCTAGGCATGAGCTTATTTCTATTTAATTTTCTTCTCATAATACAGATACTAGAGTTCAAGTGGTTAATTTAAATAAAAATAAAATGTCTATCACTCATAGATTTGGCGGCCCCCCTGTAGTAACTCTGAGGACCACCTAGCGGTCCCGGACCCCCTGTTCAGCTTTAGACAAATTTTCATTTATCTGTGAAGTAGATTCTTTGCTGTTGTTTTAGTTTTCCGTATTTCTATTTGTGTGTTAACGTTCTATTTTCTCTGATTGTAGATCGTAAGCTGTTTCCACAGCAGGAAGTCTGTTCCAAGCGTGGATGCGATGCTTCATAAACTCTACAAGCCCATTCTCTGGAGAGCTCTAAGTGTATGCTGATTTCATTGACTTTTGGTTCAATTAACACATTTAAAATTCAATAGGGCTGCACGATTATGTCAAATCTCATTTATCTGAACATTGTAACGTGCATTGTAACAGTTGGCTGAAAAAAAATGTTAATTGCCAAGTTGAAATAAAATATTTTTAAACTTTTGATTGACAGTGCAGCCCTCCAATACTGTCTGTTCTTTCTTAAAAACATTGTCCCAGGATTTTGCAACCCATTTTTTCACCCAGTGTCAATTATCTAATAGTAATCCTGGGCACTACACTTCCTCTGCCAACCTGTGGAGAGCAACGATCTGACCTCATGCTTCCTTCTATGCATGAGGAGTCCTTTTCACCTGACAGGGCCCAGGGGATGTTTCCCCGGGTGGACGTAGCTCGTGGAAGGAACACGTTATTCCAACCAGTTCCTTTCCCCTCCATCAGCCGCCCCATCTGGCCAGGGGGAGGCAGTTTAGAGACCAGGATTACTGCATGTATTTTGTGAGGGTACCTAGCCTAGGGGACACGGGGAGAACATGCAAACTCCACACAGAAAGGCCCTTTTTGTTCTACTGTCTGTTCTACGCTGTATATAACATTTCTTTCTGGATAGACTAATATGATCTGGTAATTCATGGCTTCATTTCTGCAGGCTCCTAACTATGAGGTGCGTGCAAACGCGACGTTCCTTTTCACCGACGCCTTTGTCCTCCACGACCCCAATGAGAACAACGAGAAGATTGACGAGACCATTCAGAAACAACTGGACATGTTGATGGTGAGCACTCGGCACTGACTTAAAAAAAAAAAAGAGGATTTGCTATTGGCTTTTCTGCCTTTATTGATCGATACAAGCGAAGAATGACAGGAAAGAGGGAGAGAGAGACATGGGGAGATATGCAGCAAAGGTTGTCATGAACGGGACTCGGAACACGCAACACGCTGTCAGGCCAGAGCCTATATGTGGACTGTGCCTGGACCACTAGGCCAACTGGCACCCCACAATGCAACTTTGATGAGCAAGAGTAATGAGTAAAAACGTAACGACTTAACCCAATATTAAAATCGGGAAAGCATCGGTGTCATGTTAGATTAATTTCTACATTAATTTATTTTATACTTTATGTATAAAAAAAATAGCAGATATACAAGCTCATAGCGCGTCACTTGAAAATACTGATATACTGTATTTCATCATTTTATAAAAATAGTGGAAACGGCTGATTGTAACGCGTGGTAAGGTTGTTGATCTGTTATTTCTGCTTTCAATTTCTTTTGACGATTATGATGTGTGTGTGTGTGTGTGTGTGTGTGTGTGTGTGTGTGTGTGTGTGTGTGTGTGTGTGTGTGTGTGTGTGTGTGTGTGTGTGTGTGTGTGTGTGTGTGTGTGTGTGTGTGTGTGTGTGTGCTCTCAGGGCCTCCTGGATGACGTCCATCCACGTGTGCGCTCCACAGCGACACTGGGCGCGTGTAAGATCCTGGCCAAGTTCTGGGAGGTCCTCCCTCCGGAAGTCATCACAGACTTCGTGAAGAAGCTGCTGGAGCTGGTCAACGACGCCAGCTGCCCAGATGTCCGTGGCACTGTCTTAAAGGTGGGTCACGGCCCGGTCAGTACGCAAGGTATAATATATGCGTAGGTAGTTGTTAAGAAATAATCGACGTTGACCGGCGTTTAATCAGCCTGAAGGGCATTATTTCTAAACAACTACCGCCTCGTCATATATTATCCTGCTTATTCTACGACTACTTAAATTAATTAATTGACCCAAAAGTAACAACAAAACGAAGTATTTCCTTGCTTACGGTAATGAAAGTGTTGCGCTGGGCAGACACAGTCGCCCTGGAAAACAAGGAAGTGTTGATCAAATAGAATCAATTTTCAGTTACTGCATCGTCTATTTCTCATTATTCAGAAATAACACACTCATAAGACACGCTGAATTCAGTGATTGACCAGAAATCAAGCAATCAACCAAGCTGTGTATACAATTAAATATAAGCAATCTCTCCATTCCCTGGCTTTGGGACCTGGTGTACTCTTGTGCCCTCTCCTGGTGTACCAGGAGAGCAACACAAGTAGTCTTATAGACACTGTTATTTACCTCCCCAAGGTGAAACTAAATCTTGACAGGATTTCTAATGTTTCCACTACATCTCGGAGGCAAATATTTTACTTTTACTCCACTACAATTATTTGTAATTAATGTTACTAGTTACTTTTGATTATTATTCTTATTTTTATTTTTATTTTTTTTTAACTTGGGACATTCTGCATAGTGAGCATTTTTACTTTTGGTACTTTAAAGGGATATTTCACTTAAAGCCTAAGACCACTTTTTTAGAGTTTTGGGTTGTTTTCTTATATTATTATGGGCAAACTAGTCCATTCCATGAGTTATTTCGCTCCGTTATAAATGGAGTTTAGTTATAGTACAATGGGGTTGTAATAGCAAGTCTGATAACATTTATACCAAATACGTAAATACTGAATTGAGCAACTTAAAAACTGCCAGGGGTGTTCTCCTGAGCAGACATGACCCAAAACATTTTTGAAAGTGAAATATCCATTTGAGCACATTTTGATGCCAATGCTTTTGTTCTTTACTACATTTTGAATTCCTGACTTTTACGTCTGACGTCTACATTGGAGTATTGATACTTTTACTTAAGTAAAAAATGTGAGTACTTTTCTTTCCTCCACTGGTTATTTACCTCCCAAGGTGAAACAAAATCCTGTCCAGATAGCTGCTACAGTTGGCTCCTCCTGGCATGTGCAAGCTTTCACCAGTTCCACTAGCAGATAATACCAGAGTTTAAGTAGATTATTTCTAGGCATTGCTTTTGCTTGTCCCTTTCATATTTTTGTATTGCCCAAGGAGGGACATTATTACCATTGCAAACAATATTTGCAGGGGGAGTGCTGTTGCCACTGGCCACTAGGTATTAACTTTTGGACTCGACATGCTCACACAAATTAGGGAAAGCATAACAAATCACACCAGGAGCTTGAATTACATATTTTAGCTGGCCCTTGCTAAGCGATGCGATGTGATTTAAGCATTAGGCCCACCAGCCCACCTGCAAACAGGATTTGTGTGAGAAACGCCATTGGCAGCTGGACAGTCTTTGCAATAATTCATGGTTGGTTTGGTTGTGTCCTGCAGTGTGTGGCCATCATCCTGGACAATCCTCTCAGTCACCCATTGATGGAAAAAGTCCTGCCTACTTTAAAGTACAGTATTCACGACAAGTCTGAGAAGGTCCGTGTGGCTTTCCTTGATTTGCTTATCAAGGTTAAGGCGGTGCGAGCGGCCAAGGTGAGTGGGTGTTTTTTAGTTTGTTGCATATGTGTGGCATTACTGTATATATACCTATTTATATAGTTATTGTTTATATGTATGGTTGTATATATTTTGGAATCCATATGCTTTTGTAATGAATATATATTTTTATATAGTTGTGACCTCATTTAGAAACGGTTGCATGTTGACTTCATATAATTGGTCCTCACTAATGTTCATGATAAAATGCCATAAAATGCGCAAAAAGGTCCGTCGCTCTGGCGTGCAAAGGGTTGAGTCCAATGGCCGTTGTAATGCATTGTGGTCGGCACTTTGGAATATGTTTTAACACTACAATAAGCAATTACACCGCTTAAGTGGATTTTCATGACAAGCAACTCGGCATTGCGTGCAGTGGCTCAAAGGTTAGTTAAATCTCGGCAGTGAGATCTGGATCACGATAGTTTCTCTCTCTCTCTCCTTGTGTTCAGTTTTGGGACGTGTGCAAGATGGAACACCTCCTGGCGCGCCTGGTCTCTGACTCGCCGCCCGTCTCAAAGCGCATTGTCAACCTCATCTTCAAGTCCTTCTTCCCCGTCAACGAGCCGGACAAGGTCTGGTGCAGCCGGTGCGTCAGCTTCCTCCAAACCAACGGCAAGGCTGCCAGGAAGTTCTATCATTATGCCCACTTATACACCGCCCCCACCAACATAGGTGAGTGCAGTCAGCTGGCAGATGTACTGTTCTGCCTCTACCATGGCACACATGGTCTGGGGATGCTGTGAGTTCTAGGTGGGAGACAGTCGTGAGAACACCTGTTCTATGGAAGCGTGCCATGCACCAAAAACACAGACTACTGTATCTACAAGCTCTGCAACGTTTTGTAATCTTCTAGATTGTTCATTTTCGCTAATTCGTTATTTTAAGATTAAAACAGTGGTCAAACTTGAAAACATAATGCATTATGCATGTTCAGTCTTCCAGACGATCTCAGAAAATGCAAAGGTTAAATATGCAATTTCTTCAACTGGGTGGCTGTATGGCCAGTTGGCCACCAAAACATCATATACAGTATTGACATATTGTGTCCATTCACACTGTTCACAAATCACAGATTAGGCTAACTACTTTACTTTCTGTGTGCTTTAAATGCCACTGAAGTGAAGAGAAAGAGTTACTCTCTTTCTTGGCCTGGATTCTATAAAAGTGAAATAACACAAAATGCTCTAAAACCTTTTCTCATCACACACATTGATTGCTTTTTCACCCTTATAGCACTTCTGCATTTGTACTGTTTTTGTCATTTGACAGACTATTTACTGACCTCTACTGTCCCACTCGCCATGTAAAGTTTATTCGTACATTTTGCTTTGCTTTTTGTTCCTCAGTGAAGCTGATACTGGCTATTCGGCGCATTCTGAACAAATGTGTATTGGAACAGGGGGACATGAGTGAGCTTAATGAGACCAACAAGGAGAACAGCATTGTAAGACGGAGCAATTTATTATGTACTGAACACTACTAAAATGATTGAGTAAAATTATTCTGTATGGTGGCTGTGTGCATGGTTTCTTTTACACTATCCTGATCGTGGAGTCCACACATATCTTGACCAAAAAAAGAAAAACAAGAACATGACAGAAAGGAGGAAAAATGGCGACATTTACAGACAAATGTACTATACTCCAGTGTAATATTCCATAAATGCAGTGGTTCCACTAATGAACTGAACTGAAATATCCACATTGTACTAATATTATAATAGTAATTTACTTGATGATAATCATATCAAGTAAGAAAAGGGACAAAATAGAGACCGCAAACAACAGACTATTGTTCCATGAACATTTATTGGTGTCTTGAGACCAGAGCTCTTCGTCAGAATGGCAGACGGTTTGAAGAAGCGTTCGACTCTCGAAACTTCACTTGGTGGTATCCCAACACATATACTCATCATTACAGCAGTATAATATTTTATTATGTCATGCACAGCGCTTTGCTGATCGCCAATGGCAAAGCACCTTGGGAGCTACAGCATTATATAGTCACACTGAATCCATGGATTAAAGTTCTCATTCGCCACGACTGATGCTTTAATTTGGATTCCAATAGAAGCCAGCATGTCTTCTATGGAAGGGCAGTGAAAATAGCCTACAAGCTTGGCTATCTTCGGTTATTTCTTTCTTAAAGCATTAAAGTGATCAAACTAACAATGTGTTCAGAACTTTAGCATCTTCCATAAAACCCTAAAGGTCTCGGATATGTCATAAAAGCAATCTGTGATTGTCTTCACCTTCCCTGGTTGATATGTAGAACAGCAGGAACAATACTAAAAACCAGATTTTACATATTGTGTTAATTGTTTGGGAAACAGCGCTAGTCCCACAAATCGCATAATGGGTTTTTTCATAATATTGTATTTTGCTTTAATCCATGCATACTGTACATGTTCATGGTGAATCCTGGTCTTTGCAGGGTGAAAACCCTCTGACTGTGGGAGACATGGCCCTGGTGGCCGGCCTCCTGGAGGTTGTGGTCATCTTGTGGAGAAGTGTCAAGAAGTCCCTGGAGAAAAACGTCGAGTCCCAGGCGTACACCACTGGCAAGTTCAGCAGGGTCATGGCCAAGTACTTCAATGTGTTCACGGTAAATCATGGTCTTATGGTCCTTATCCACTTCATACTTTTGTTCTGCAACAAATGGCAAAAAAATCACACTGAGCTTGTAGATCTGCTACGTTTAATCACTTTTCCTTTTAAGTGGTTTAGAGTAAAAGCGGCCATGTCTTTCCGGCACCCCAGAGCTTCTATTTTGAAGGAATCCCGGCTCCGATTGTGTTAATGAAAATGTTTGCCTATAATTACATGCCCAAAATAGGGAATGGTGGTTAATTGAATGCAAGTCACTTTTGGGGATGCATTATATTACCGTTTTAGGAAGGTATTCTCTTTCCTTTCTCCCCACATCGTCTTTAATGCCACCCCTCCTTTCCGTTTAGGATGAGCGCTGCACTGTTGCTCTGACATTCATGGCCTCTCTGATGCCCCCGCCGTCAGTTCCAACATTCAGGTGAGAGCCTCTTTGTCTTGTTGCAACTGCAGGTCGCATTAACTATGAAATCGTCCGTTTTTTGTCAGTCAGTCAGTCAGTGTATGAGTCAAAATCCCCATACATGGGGAAAGCCCCCATATATGGTGCCCAGGTTATCACATGACATCGGTGATGTAGAAGATCCCTGGTGTCATGATGTCATAGTAATTGCGACTTGCTGTCGCAATTAAGACCATCAATGGAGATCACTGATGTCATCAATATTGGCCAGCAACTCTACATCTGACCTGAAACCCTTAGATCTCCAGATATGGATATATGTCAGTACCTGTTCTGACATCTGATTCCATATGTTTCCCATCCATCCTTCCTCTTCGATGTCTCCCTTTTGACTGATACCTGTCCATTCAAACTCTAGACGGGCCTGCCCCAAAGTTATTAGTGCAGCTGCTCCTGGAAGCCGGTGAAAACTAGAGTTCTCAACAAGCCCGAAAATTAAGGCCTGGCTGCCACCCTTAGATATCCATATATGGAGCTGACATTGCCTGTTCTGACATTCCATATGTTGATCTGACGCCCCCCCCCCCCCATGCAAAAGCGCCAGCGCTTGCCCAATAGTCTGCTGTCACCCAGGCGGATATATTGATCTAACCCCCCATTCCAAAGCGCCATCTCTCGCCCATAGTCTGCTGTCACCCAGTCGGATGTGTGCCCTAACGTCACGCTAAAGTCTCTCTAGAAGCGTTAATATTCCAAACGAGAGGCATGCTGAAGTCAGAAATGATGTATGTGTATATATAATATATATATATATATATACACTGGTGTGTGTGTGTTATTTCGTTGGGGCTTTAAGAAGTTAGGCGGGGGTCAAACGCCGTTCTACTGAAGCAGGAAGTCACTGAGTCACAACATTCTGTGGGCTTAATTCACACAACATCAACAGATGTAAACAAAGAAGATATTTACCGTTTGACCCGCACGGCGGGTAGATCGTTATGGAACGCTCGGCAGGGAGTTTATGGATTTCTATTTTTACTTTACTGAAGTGCTTCCAATTTTCTACTCCACTCCATCTCATAGGCAAATATTGCAATTTTCAAATGTAATATATATTGAATATATAGGTAATATATTCAATTTGAAAATGGACGATCTACAAGCTCACAGCATGCCTTGAGCTTGTTAGTACTTAGGGCCATTTTCAAAGGAATTGTATACATTTTACACATTTGAAACCTCAACACCTGTCTTGTGTGCCCCCAGCCTTGGAGTCCTGTCCAGGTTGAGGAGGATGGAGTCTGGAGCGCTGCCGTCCGATTTCAGCCACATCATAGACTGTTTGTGCGGCTGGGGCCAGGCCAATGACATCATCCAACTTATCACCGACTGGCTCGCCAAAGCCTTGTCCAACAAGACGGCGGTGAGTCGGCACGAAACATGCAGCTCGATTTGACTATTGAGTCAAAGGGCTGTCCTTTTTCTTATTGCTTATCCTTGTGCTTCATAAAATGAGAGACAGTTGGCAATTGGCATTACAGTTGTTCCTTCAACTTCAAAGAACTTTATTTTTCCTTTCAGAAACTTATGTTGTGCAGTGGTAAAGACAACAAGAAATCACAGTACACACAAACACAGTTACTATATAAAATATACATAAAAACGACTTTTTAAGTCTACTTAAAAGCATAATATATTAAAAATGTACAAAAGTACTAATAATTAAAAATCTAAATATATACTGTATGCAACCTATGCGTATATCACTATAGTCCATCAGGTGGAAAGGGGGGGGGGGGGGGGGGGTTGTTTGTTAGAGATTCCAACGAGGAGGAGGGGGGGGGGGTTGTTCAGCCTAGTTGTTCAAGAGTCTGATGGAGGTGGGCACAAAGCTATCTGAGCCCCTTTTTAGTAAGTTTTGATGCTCTGTATCACCTGCCTGAGGGCATTAGTTCGTAGTGGTTATGGAGGGTGTGTGTGTTGTCCTCAACTATTTGAGAGGCCTTCTTTATTGTCCGTTTTTTATGGATGCTGCTGAGTGACTTCTGGTCCCTCCCAATAAACTTGCCGCTGATCCTAACCACCCTGTCGAGAGGGTTCCGGTTGATGGCACGAATCACATTCCGATGCCTATACCAGCATCGGGTGGGAAAAGCTACAGATGCTGCCTAACATTCTGGTATTGTTGTTGTGAGCAGAGTGTCAAAAACCACCAGATGTTTGACAGATAAGCTTCAGAAACATATTAAAAACTCAACAAACATGATGTTGTGTGGAGCGGGTCTTCAACAGACGGGTGATTCAGATAACGGACAGTTTTATCCAAGCATACATCTCAGTGGCTTAAAGTTGTCTTTCTATCAACTACAGAGCAAAGATGATAACCGACATGCGGTGCGAATCCAGGAGACGGAGGTGGCCAAACCAGAGTTGGCGCTAGCGTACCTGGAATATCTGCTGAGTCATAAGTTGACTCGGGTGGATGTGCCTCTGAACCACGGACCACTGAGGCAGCTCCACAAAGTCCTTGAGGCTTGGAGGGTATGTTGTTGGTTTAATTCATTGACCTTTAATTTCATCCGTCCTGTTATATCCCTTACATCTCCATACTAGAGTGCTGAAGTCCTGACTCCTGATGTCAGAATCAGGTATGCTTTACAGGAGAAGATACATGAACTTATGTGATGTTTGTCTCAACTTCACGGCAGTGTTAATTTTGACAGCAATTTTAGATTTTGTTTAGTCGCCATTTGAATAAACGTATTTAGTTTTAGTCATATTAATCATCTCAAACGTTTTAGTGTTAGTCTAGTTTTAGTTGACTAAATCTAGTTTTGTTTTGTCGACAAATGTATTTTGGCAGGCCTCGGTGGATGAAAATAGACGATTACAAATTCACAAGCATCACACTGCGACGTATTGCAAGCTTGTAGATGGCAATTGAGTATTTTTAGAGCGCAACCAAACATTACATGTTTTTTAGTTCTACTGGATCTCTAGTCATTTTTGATTTGTTGATGAAATTGCCAATATATTTGCTTTTTATTTACTTTTGGTTTTGTTTTCGTCAGTGAAAAAGGCAGTCGACGAACATTTTTCATCATAGTTTAGGTCTGCGAAATAAACACTAGGATCCCACTGTAGAGGTGCATGAACTGAACAGTGTGTGGTGCTTGTCTCAACAGTCGGTGCTGTGTGCTCACCTCCGCTCCACGGAGGAGATGGATCCTGCCTATCCCACTGTGGAGACGTCACTTAAGGCCTTAACACTCCACGGCCGGCTCAGTATTCACCTGCAGCATTATGTGAGTTAACTCCCTTTTATTACATGCTTGGTTGAATGCTTGATTCTGATTAATTGGTCAATCTCTGAATTCAGCGGTGAGTTATGTCTTGATAATGACCGCTCTGCTCTATAACAGATCTCTGCCTAATCAAGCCCTCTGAGCACCAGCTGCGCGGGTGCGCCCGCTTGATTTACTGCTGTCTCCAACATGACAGCCATGTAAACAACTAAACATACACGTACACACATACACACACTAGTGATACACAATGTCATTTACATTTAAACATTGCTCTCAAAAATGTTTTTGAAAACATTTGAGCGAGAAATGGACTACCCGAAAATTGATTAAATTTGATCAACTCACTTCCTTGTTTTCTGGCCAGACGCAGCCAGCGTCTGGCCAAACTCCTTGTCGGTGAATTATCTCCCGACATTGACTACCTAGCCAGATATTATCCCTTACTTATCAGACTTACTGCTTGTGACGTAACGTTCCGCCATATGGAATCTAATTACCTTCCGCTCCTGGCGGAATGCTCCGTCTGATGAGCTTTATTATTGATATCAAACCGGATCGCTGATTTCAATTTTTTGGCCTTTCCTTCTTTAGCGATCCTAGACCGGGTTGCACAACCTCGCCCCCGTCCGCATCCCATTATACAGGCTGACTAAAAGCTGAATAGCTCGAAATCTACGGAGCTCTCCGTGGTTTGGATAACCGTGCGATGTTCGGAGGCCTTTGCTGATTATCCGGTGGTCTAGATGGAAACATTGGCGCTTTCTAGAGCAAGTATGGCTCTTTTTTAGCTCGCTAGCATTGACGCTATTTATTTAGCATTAATATGGACGCCCACAACAGGATATCCGTCCTGTGTGTTCACCCTCTAAATCGCCTCGGCAGTCTGAGGTTGGCTTTGCGTCCAGCAGGTGGCAGTAAACCTACACGCCGCTTGGTTGGATGCTTGATCCTGACTGGTTGATTGCTGAATTCAGCAGCCAAATCTCTGGAAAATGACAGATGGGTTCAATAACAGGCCACTGTCTAATCGAAGGCTCAGAGCACCTGGCTGCGCTGCTTGAATGTTTTACCGTATCCAACATGATACATGATGACAGCCATGCAAACAAACACCCAATGTCATTTACAACTGTCAAGAATGACATTTCAACTTTTGAAACGAAAATTGACGATGCAATAACCAATTTTTCTTTTTCTATTTGAAATCGCTTTGCCAGGCACAGCTGAGTTGCCTGTGCCTGGGATCGAGCGCCGTGATTTTTGTGCAGTGATTATACTAATTAATTAGGAGAAAGATTTTTCTTTCATGGCACTCCATCTTAAAACCCCTTTTCTTTTTTTTGTCTTCAGGTGTCGGAGGGTCGTGACTTCCTGCAGTCTATAGAGCACATGGCATCATGGGTGACACAGGCGGTGCTCCCCTTATTGGCTAGTCACAACGAGGGCGATGAGACTGAGCCAGACGCACAGCTGGACCTGGCCAGACAGACAGTGGAGGTGAGTTCTAATTGTTACGCTGTAGGCCAGGGCAGTGTAACCACACGTTGCCAGTAGTGGGACTCTGGGCTTGACGTGCCGGGGTAGCTTGTACACAACCCACAATCTATCTGGTCTCATGTGGTGTGAGTCTGTAATCCATTTCCTGGAGGACTATAGAGGGTATGCACGTGACATCATCATTATACCTGAAAGTTATGCTGGACCAAAAACGACTTTCTGGATTTGACAGCTCATACATACAGTACAAACAGAAAAGTCCTATGTGATTGCATAAACAACGTTAAACTCACTTTACCACTCGATTTGCCACTCACTTTAGTCATGCACATACCCTCTATAGGTTTTGGGGAGAGGACTAACAAACTAACTTCACCCACCTCCCAAAGGCCAGCAATGGCACAAGGGTTGTGCCAGGACCATTGACCCGGCCAGGCTGCCACGTGAATAGATCTTTCTACAGAAATACCAAACCAATGAACCAGTTGCTGGGGGGAGGATAGATGAGGCCAGGGCAGTCGTTCTCAACCTTTTCAGGGTGTGACCCCCCCACTTGGAATTGTAGGAGTCTGTTCCATTGTGAAAATCTAAACTCGGCAACAAAAGTTCGGAAACTTAACTTTGGTCCATTATTTTTTAATAATACCAATTGGTGTTGTATTTTATATCATTGTAATAGTTGATTAGTCAGCTTTACAATGAGGTATAGAGTGTAAGGTTTGGGTGTTCGTGGAATGAGCAACACAGCTAAACATGTGGGTGTAGCGCCTCTAAAAGATTTGCCAAAATGGCAAATGGTTGGTATTCAACCCTTGCTTCAAGTAGCTTAGTTTAGTGGATTGGATGATTGCACACTCAAACAGTAGAAAAAACCCACAGGAAATAACAACACATATTGGCCATTTTTACACTTTATTCATTTTACACAGTGTTAGGGAACTCGGTGGGTGGAAGTTCCAAAAGCAGCTGCAACAGCTTGGCATGGTATGGGGCAGTATCTGTCTCAGAGGCAAGACAGAACTTGAGGTTGTCATCATTGAAGGCAATCTCAAATGCAGTGAGATATCTGGATGAGATTCTGGAGCCAGTGGCGATCCCATATCTTCAGAATCTGGGACCTAACGCCATCCTCCAGGATGACAACCCTACAGAGCCAGGATCATCCCAGAGTAGCCTACGTCCACAATTTCGGAGTGGAGTGGATGAGATGGATGACGTGAGTCCAGAGTGTAAAATGAATAAAGTGTAAAAATGCCAATATGTGTGTTTTTTCCTTATTACTGAATTAGCAAAAACGTTAGAACAGTCTACAGCTCCAGGCATCCCCTTGGCAAACACAGAAATCAAATGCTTACTTTACGCGGATGACCTGCTGCTGCTGTCCCCAACCAAGGAAAGACTACAGCAGCAACTTGATCTCCTACACAAATTCTCCCAGACATGGGCCCTGACAGTGAACCTAACTAAGACTAAAATCATGATATTTCAAAAAAGGCCCAGCCGCCAAAACCACCAATTTTTCCTAAATACAATCCCACTAGAACAAACAAAAAACTATACCTACCTTGGCCTAAACATCAGCAGTACAGGGAACTACAACCAAGCTGTAAATGACCCGAGAGACAAGGCAAGAAGGGCATTCTATGCCATCAAAATAAACATAAAAATAGACATCCCAATTAAAACCTGGCTTAAAATACTGGACTCTGTGATAGAACCAATTTCCCTCTATGGTTGCGAGATCTGGGGACCATTAGCAAACCATGATCTTGAAAAATGGGATAAACACCAAACCGAGACCCTACACACAGAACTCTGCAAATCCATTCTCCGTACCCAGCGAAAAACACCAAATAATGCATGCAGGGCAGAATTAGGACGATACCCACTCATAATCAAAATAAAAAAGAGAGCACTTAAGTTCTACAACCACCTAAAAGAAAGTGACCTAGATGCACTCCATAACAAGGCACTCACACACAGTGAAACTCTAGAGAGATGCCCCCTCAGCCATCTGGCCCTGGAACTCCGGGCACAAACACAAACAGAGCCACGAGATAGTAAACCCATTGGACTAAACCAAATTATAAAACATCAAAAGGAAAACTATCTGACACATTGGAAAGAAGCAACACAAAAGCAGAGTAAACTAGAATGCTATCTGGCCCTAAACAGAGAATACACAGTGGCAGAATACCTGAGCACCGTGACCAACCCAAAACAAAGAAAATCTTAACTAGGTACAGACTCAGTGAGCACAGTCTCAAATGCAGGTCATTTGCAAGTGAATATTATATGAATTCAACATGGGGTGTGTAATTGATAGAAAATAAATCATTATTTGGTGAACTACTATTTGGTTTTTTCACATTTTTTCACTGTTTTTACCAGATCTTCCTAACAGTCTGCCGAGATGCCGTCCTGCTTTTAGGGGACGAAGAGTTCAAGTTTCAAATCCTCCACTTGTGCTCTGGCATCCTTCAGTCGGGTAGGTGTCTTGAATTGATCGGCAAGTCTTTGGTCACAGAACGAAAAACTAATTGAATATGCTTTCTTGGGTTTTAAATCCTTGAACTGTACCCTCCTGTGCTTTTTTCTGCAAACTGTTAAAGTATAAAGTATTCAATCAAATCAATCAATCAACCACTATTTTATACTTTGGCTATTTACTTAAAAGGCAAGCACATAGCGCATCACAATTTAACATTTTTAACTCAAATATTTGCTTCTGGGGGTTTCTGGAACAAAATACATGTAATACCTATAATTTTGGGGAAAGTGGAATCGGCCTCGGGTCTTTAATGGGTTAATGCAAGATCTTGAGGCTGAGCATCTTCTCATAAAAGCTCTAAAAAGTGTTCATGATGTGCGTTTGTGTTTCCAGAGAAAGGCTGCCTGTGTGTGTGTCTGGTGCTGTGTGTTCTGACGGAGATGGCGAGGACAGATGTACCCCAGACCTCAGAGGACCAGCGGGACCCTGCAACGGTCAACCTCAGGGTGGTGGACAGCATCTTCCACAAGATCTTGGGGCTGCTCTCTCTCCGTCTCAGGAAAGACCCAGAAGGGGGAAAAGAGGTGTGACAATACTAGCCTGTGCCGATGAGGTTTTATTTTCCATTTCATACATTTATTAAAGGCAGCAGACTGATGTATCGGGTTGCACTGTAAATCGGCTATTTTTTGGTGCAAGACACCACAGAGAAACTATGTTCAAATGAGGTGTAGCCTCGGTACACATTTGCTTCAAAAACCAGGAAACCATAGAGTACTGTAGAGGGAAACCCATTAGAAAATCTGGCATAGGAAGTGGCAGTCAACGTGTATATCGCTAACCAATAAAGATCCTTTCAGACGGGGAGTGAGTGACGCAGGTATTGTCGTCTAGCAACAGGCCACAATCCAGGTCTAGTCGCACACAAAACGAGCACGAACGTGACAAATTCACGGGACCGCACATAATCGCCCCTCAACTTCTCTGCATGTTCAAAATAAACACACTCAGTGAAAATGAATTACTAGGTGTGTCAGCAGTCGCTTCCTGTCTGAAAAGGCATAAACAGTGCAAAGGGGTGTTGCTCTAAATTTGCCTAACCTGTAATGTATATTTGGCTTCTACATTGATGTGTATACTGTATACTATAGTCAACATTTGAGTGCAAAGGTTGTGATTGTTGGGTAATTGGTATTTGTATGTCCTTGTTTGTTAGTAGAGAAATTACTTTAACGTTGACTTCTATTGTGAATTTGTGATCCCCTTCTTTGTGTTCTAGTTGTGCAACTCGTTAGTGCCTGGCCTGGCAGACTTCCTCCAGGTGGTGCAGACCTGTGAGGGAAATCCTTCTAACCCTCTGAATGACCTGATCTTCTCCACTGTCTTCGCTGCCGTCATCGTGGAAAGCCAGTATGTGCTTCAGAAGGTGTGTGAGAGATTTCATAAGTTAGATTGATTATTTTGAATTCAGTAACACAAGTCCGGTGGTGGGAAAAGTACTCTCATTTCTAACAAAGTACTTGAGGGCAAAAGTATTGGTATCAACATATACTAAATGTACTCATTATGCAGAAGTTATCATTATGTGTAACGTTTTTAAAAATTGTTTAAAAATGGCAGATCTACAAGCATTTTCAAATGGCCAAAGTTTAAATGGGGCTGAAGTGGTTAATGTATTTTTTGTAATAATAATAATGTATTTGAATAATAATTCAAATAATGAGATGCAGTGGAGTAGAAGTAAAAGTATTGAATTGCCTCAATTACCAAAAAATTCTACTTGAGTACATTATACAAGTACGTTATTTCCACCACTGGAAATAAGCCCCTTGTTTCCAAATGTCCTTTGCTTGACATTCTCTGAAACAGCTATAGTGAGTGAAATAAAACAAATGCTCATTATAATTTTACATTACATGTTTCCATATCACTATAGAATTATAGCTTTTCTTTTTTTTACCTGAATTGGCAGCATGCGTTTAAATTACAATAATGAGGTACTTGCTTAGTTGCTTTATGTAGATTGTTGATCAATAAAAGTAATTCCCTGGACACACACAGTGGGAGTCTCCCCATCCCCCAGCACATCTACAAACAAGATTTCTGTTTTTTTTTTTTTTTAGATTTCCCATCCTGAAGGGGTGATAATCCCAGAGACTGTGGAAGAATTGCGTCCTGTGTTCGGCATCTTGATGACTGCTGTCCTCAAAGCTCCTGATGTTACCAGGTAACTGCCTTGTTAGAACCTGTGTGTTAACTACCGGTATGCTATTCCCTTATCCATAGGCTTTTAAATTTGTATGTTTATTATTATTATTATTATTATACAGATCAGTTCCATAAATCAGGTGGTTTGAAAGAAATTTAGTTAAGTTATGCTCAAGAGGAAGAAAAAATAATAAGACACTCATGAAGCCACAACATTGAATAGTGTGTTTCACAGCTATAAATCTAAACGTGGGTGTGGGCTTTTATTCATTTTGTTCCCCCTTTACAGAGCCTTTTTGACAAAGATCGCCTTAACTCTGGAGTCTGAGGTGGAGCCCATCGACAGTATGATTGACCTGGCAGCGGTCCTGCACATCTTATCTGTCATCAGCCACAGTGAGTTCACATTGACCATATTTGCACTGCTGTCATTTTATCTCATCACGGAGGGAGCTGTGCTGAGAGTAAAATGGCCGCTGTGTTAAAGACATAGTGAAAACAATAGATGGCAAAACCAAGAAGCTTGGTTTTGCCACCCGTTTGATTCCCATAGCTGCACGTTCCTCTGACACAGCTGTTTCACAGTTGATTACAGAACTACGTTTTTCATTGAAGATGACATCCAGAGTCCAGACAGTGTATTACTCATTTTAAACGTAATCTGCACGCTAAAATGTGTATCTGAAAACGTTATAGGTCAGAAATAAGCCACGTAGTAGCATGCTTTGGCTGGCTGTCTCTCTCACTTGTAAACAAACGGCACTGCACATTGTGTGCAGCGGAGCTACTAACGTCACATAGCCTGAAGGGATGCGACACTCTGATTGGTTCAGAAACATACAGGCTTCCGTTTCAGACTAAAATTGCAGTCTGACTTTAACCATTTAGCGTATGAGTTTATACTGTAAATCTGTCCCTGGGGGACACCTGCCAAAGAAATAGGGTTAGAGGAGTAGTTCACCCAAAATAAACGACTTTGTTTATTTTGTGTATTTGACTTTCAATTTACTCCTGGAACTACTCTTTTAAGTGGTTAATACCGTACAGTCGACATTTCAAGGCATGCTCAGTTTAGTGTCCTCATTGTCTGTCCCAATAACAGAAAAGGTCTCTTTTGGATCACTTTTTGGAAAAGATGTGGGTCAAAAATTTGATGTGTGACATGCGTTTCAGCCGGGAAGTTCAAAGCAGGTTTGAAGAGAGCAGCCCTGTCTCTGAACAGGAAGCTTCAGGCACATTCTGCCATCACAGCAAACCAAGACGGAGACATCCCGAGGTAAGGAGCAAGATGTTCACTCCGGTGTTGATTCCGTCGGCTAAAACTATGACGTAAAATGTCCGTCGACTATCTTTTTCACTGACGATAACAAAATAAAAACTAAGCTATGAGGACTACAACTAAGACTAAATATACTGAAAAAATTCAAAACTAGACTAAAATGTGGAGTGGAGAAGAGCAATTCAGAATTTTCAAAAAGCAGATGTCCGGGTCACGCTGCAAGCTTGTAAATCTGATATTTTTGGATATCCGTATATAACGTATAGAATACAGAGATGGTGGTTAAAATGTTGTCAAAATGTTTTGATGCTGTATTAACACATTTCGCTGGGGACCCCCTGAAACACCCTCAAGGTCCCCTGAACCCCAATTTGAGAATAATGTACAGTATATTTCTATTTTCTTCACCAAGGAAGAAAATTTGTAAATTTTTGCCTGCTTGGATTGTAATTCATTCTTACATATTTTATCCCTACAGGGCCATTTATGCTTCTGCAGTAAAGAAGTTGAATGACATTCTGGATATACCGTCTTCCCTCTAAAATGTTGGGCCTATTTTTCTTAATCCCACATGTTCTCAAGAAGGTGAGAGCTGTTGTATCATCTAAGATAGTAGCCTCTTTTAGACACACGCTCAGGTCCACCTTCACATGAATTGTCCTTTTAATCGAACATAATAATATACGCATTGTCCTTTGTTGTTGCTGTTTGATAACTATGTTTCGTTGTTTTTGTACTATCTATTTGTACACTATATTAAAAACATATTTTATGCATCCTCAAAACCTCCGGTGGACCCTGTGAGCATTCCTCTTGCCTTTCAGAAATTTGTTGAGCACTTTTGCTGTTGGCATACATGAGAAATAGCGATACCAGTTAGAGATAATTTGATTATGGTCAGTCATTGGATTGTGGAAACATTTCACTATGACAAAGTTATATACCTTTTCGATAATCATTTTAATGTGTTAATGGAAATGTACTGTTGTTGTTTGCTTGCTGGCAGAAACGAAAGAGTGGTTATCCCATCTCCTACTACTCTGTCAACATTGCAGTACTCCATTTAGAGTGAATTGTGGCTAAGAGAGCACCCAGATTACCGATTATTGTTCAATTAATATTTGTTGCCATTATTAACACTTTGCTGTAAAATTGTACACCTTTACAAGATGTGACTCGTTTCGAGCTTGTGGATCTGCTATTTTTTAATTTGAATCCTGAAAGGTTAAAAGTTTTATGAACACTTTGCTCTAAAATGTCACACCTTTACAAGATGTGACGCATTTCGAGCTTGTGAATCTGCTACTTTTGGTATTTTTTAATTTGAATCCTGAAAGGTTAACAGTTTTGCATTTGAACATATGAAGTTTCCACCTGACAGACGATTTGAAGGTGACATCAAGGGACCACCAGCAGGACCACCCAGTGTACTCTGCAGCTAACCTGGAGCTTTTTAACTTTTTATCCTCTTGTGTAGTATGATCTAGTAGGGCGTTCATTTATGAAAACACAAATATATTAGATAAGCGGTTTCTGCCCGGCAGCATAATAGTGTAATCATTTACACCACTTGATTGTATTTGGCTGCGGAGTGGACCCAATGTGATTTTTTTATTTTTTAGATTTTTCAAATAATTAGAAAAATAGCAGATGTACAAGCTTCATAACGCACTGTGAGCAGGTCTACTATTTTAGCCAATGCATAAATGGATGTTCCAAGGAAAAATATTCAAAGATTTTCACACACTTTTAACGGAGGGGCCATATAAGTTATATAAGGGAGGGGGTGTCCTCAGCCACAGGTGTAATCAGCACTGATTAGCTACACCTGGCCAACAGGGCACATGCATGCATGATCTGTGGATTCGTGTTACGTAACACTGCTGCTGCATATCATTATTTGCAATTATATATATTTTTTAACTTTAAATTCCAACAGGGAAATGTTGCAAAATAAAGTCTAAAACACCAGCCAGTCAGCTAATTGTCACAGAAAGGCTACACATGATTCATGAACCCATGTAGCCTACATCATATGCACTGCACTAGTCTGCAGCCATTGTGAAGCACATGCAACAAACGGCACGCCCGGAGACCTCGATCGGGCTCTTCGCCATGTGTGCTTGCCTTGACGTCAGAAACTTAGGAGGGGCGCCTGCCTGCCGTTTGTGGTGCTGAAGGACCGTCTCTGTGCTGAGAGGAACACGGCGAAATTGCTCTGCGTTATCCAGACGTTTAATTATAGGCTACCACCACCATGTTTTTCTTTCGGTAGAGTCTGGTTTTCCGACCAGTGTCCAGCAAGAGAGTTAATATTGGACATGTTGCAGGTGTAGCGTAGTAATGCGATGGATTAGTCTACAGTAAATGTTGAGCAACATGGATTCACAGCATCGTCCCAGCATCCTGTTCGCTGCATTGGCTCTGAGCCTCTGTTATTCATCTGCCTTCGCTGACCGAAAATTTGGTAAGCATTTAATAAACAATGTGTGTTGCTTTGCATTGCTTAGTTTTTGTTGGCGTAAAAAATGCGTTTGTTTAAAATTACAACTGTCGCTGTCCGTGGTGCTAAAGCCGTTTTAAATTAATTGGCGACAGGTTTTACGTACTAACTATAGGCAATGATGTTTTCATTGAAACATGTTCTGTTTACCAAAGTTTTAAATGTTTACTGGTGAGTTTTGATGTCGTTTGCTGAAACAATTCGTCATCCATATGCTACAGTTTACATAAGTTTGATGCTGTTTACTTTACATAATGGTATGGTTCGCAGGTTCTTGAGTTTTGATGATGTTACACACAGAAGGCACAAGACATTAGGAAAATGCTTTGAATTAGCTTTTCACTATCCTGGTCCGTTTATTCATAAATTTTTAGGCCTATAGCCTACTATAGTTTATTACATAAAACAATACAGGTCGCTCCTGTTTGTAAATTACCCCTCCTGGAGTTTTTCCCCCCAGGAATCAAAGTGTGACTTATTCAGATTGACATTATTTCGATTTTTGTTTTTATTTATTGATTCATAGATTTTATTTGTGTGTGTGTGTGTGTGTGTGTGTGTGTGTGTGGGGGGGGGGGGGGGGGGGTGCATATGGCCTTATTTCGTTTTCACTTGAGTGTCCAGCATTATCGGTTTTGTTCTACTTACCCTGTCTTCAACACTATAGTGATGGCTAGCCTTAACAGTCTGCCAGAGATTGTTTGATCGACTCTGAAATGTCAGAACTGATTAAATCATCTTTGTCGGTTTAAGTTGAGGCTTCTGTGATGGTGCTGCATAGACTTAGATGCATGTACACTATTGAGAATAGTGGAAAGAGGAGTGAAAGGGTATATTTATGTTAGCCTAAATGTCTGACTGCACCTCATGCTGTGTACATGTCTGACTAGTAAAGTATTCAATCAATCAATATGATGGGGAGAAAGCATCTGTCATACTGACAGCTATAGTCCAATTACAGATTACATTATTACATTAGATTACATTATAATTAGGTATGACTCTTTTTTTGCCGATATTGTCCAACTCCTAATTTCCGATACCGATATATTCTGGCTATATACTGTATTTTGTGTCCAACTGCTGCTGGTATGAACAATAAAAAACATACTATATCAAAATATATAGTATATATATGTCAGATGTTTCAATAACTTGATTGGGGTCTGCTATTAGTGCAGTAGTTGATGATGGAGAGTCGGGGCACAAACACAACGGTCAAGAAGCACTGCGCATAAGTTGCACGCTCTGCTCACGCACAACCAACTTGTGTGCAAAGCGCAAGTTGGCTGCTCGACAGAGTGCATTTCTAGTTATTAATTGTTCTAATTCTAGTTCTAATTATTGTTTTCGTACGGGTCGTACGACATTGTTCACGGTTTTGCCAGTTCTGTGTCTGCAATATGGGTAGAGGGTTGTGGGAATTGCTCACGAACAAAAGCTCACAGTCAATCATCAAAGGACCTCGGACCTTTAGATCTCTCAATGAGTCAATATTATATTAGCTCGATCCACTCTTGACGACGTTAAAAAAGCGACGTCAAGGAATTGACGTCAAGGAATTTCGTAGCCTGGTTAACGAATAATATTTATACCCAATAATTCTTCATTTGGAAGAGTATGACATCACTCCTCTCTAGTCATTGTATCAAGTAGTATTTTGCCACTTATTAGAAGAGAAGCATTGCATATAGCTTTTTGAGGGGCGCTAGCCCCTCCTATAGCCAGCTTTCTGTGTCTGTAAAACTGATTCACACCTGTGTGAAGTGAGGGCTGCTCTTATCATCATTTGCTCGTCCACATATGACGTCAATTATCCATTCATTGTCAATGGGGAATGGGAAATGTATGTTTGTGTAAGACGATAATCTACACTAATCGCTGAATATAGGAGGGGACTCAAAAGGTGAGGACACCAATTCTGATTGGCCGGAATGTGATGAGGTGGTGATAAGAGCGCCCCTCACTT
Source organism: Protomyctophum bolini (assembly GCF_963924005.1). Lineage (NCBI taxonomy): Eukaryota > Metazoa > Chordata > Actinopteri > Myctophiformes > Myctophidae > Protomyctophum > Protomyctophum bolini. The sequence goes on along the minus strand of NC_137882.1, from coordinate 14,072,327 downwards.
CATACACATTATACTCTTAAATTGTCTTCGATTCACAGGCCTATTCTTGCAAAGACACACAGTATAGGCCCCAAACCCCACCAATCTCTGAGCCATTAGTTACCGTACGTCACACTAACTGAAGATCACCCTTTTTTAACAGGCTGCAAGCTGTATACACGCTGCATGATGCCATGAATGAAAATAGCCGCTCAACAAGCTCACAATCTGCTATTTTCTGCAAAGTCTGTCCCCACAATGTGGAAGCTCGTGGACCTTGGTCAAGTGATGGATTTCCATGTACAGTAGTTTGTTTTCTTGTACATGCCATATACCAGCTTGTCCATGCATAGAATAAGGTATTGAGCAATGAGCTCTATGTGATTTCCGTGTCTGCAAAGTAGCTAATTTATGCATAAGATACTTGTGAATGAGTCACTGCTTATTCCCTGTGTGAATTGCTCCCATTGAATTCTCAGTTTTATTTCTCTGTGTACGTTGTCATTGTGTGGCTGGGAGGTAGACATTGATTGTTTTTAATGAGTCCCGTTGTGCATTATGGCATGCCAGAAATGGAAATCTTGTTCGTGGAAGGCTGTTGTGTTGTGATCTAGGGGCGGGAATGTTGTTTATCCATGTATGAGAAGCCATAATAATCCAGATATAGGGAGCCGTTGGTAAGGACAAGGCCCACAGACTCTTGAAAACCTGACCGCATGAGGGATACGTGATAATAATTGTAATCAGTTTTGGCTGATTTGCCTCAGAGGGGAGATATACAGTAGATCCCACAGAATACAGAACGCATGCATGTACTGTATGTGATCACCTTCCTCCAGTCTTTGATTGATTGATTGAATAGTTTATTGAACATAAATGTAAAAACCACACCCGTGTGAACTGAGTGGTGCAACTCCCCTCTCTCTCTCTCCCCCCTCCTCTCTCTCTCTCGCTCTCTCTCTCTCTCTCCTTAGCAGCACTATCTCTCTCTGTTTCTGGCACAACAGCACCCCTACTGGTACTCATAATTATACTGGTGCTCATTAACACACATACACATTAACTTCACGTAGGTGAACACGGACATTGCTGTTCCTTGGCGTGGTTGCACCACTCAAACAGCATCAGAGTACAGTCAAACACAGAGTACAGTTCAAAACGGGTTGCACAAAGAAAAGTCATTGCGGTCTTGTTTCCATTTATAGGCCCTATGCAATCAATTCATAGACATGAAATAATAACAACAAAATGTAAAAGTGTTTTGGATTACCACATTCACCATTCATGTGGGATGGGTCATTATTAAATTGATTGATAAACAAATCGTATTGGCACAAATGTATGCCAACAATTTACTATAAAAGATAAAGATTGTCCATTGAATTTTAGATAAAATGGAAATGTGCCTTTGGCACACTGGCAACCAGTAGACAAACACAACTAATACATAAAATACACAACAAATGCAATAAAATACAATATAAAATGGTAGTCATTGTAACCTTTTTGGTTATGGAGCGGTTGCATACTGTTATTACTGTATGTATTTATTTGCAATCCACCTGTGAGTTGCTGCCCTCACCCTCATACTAGTGTAAATCCACCAATACCTGCTATAGAGGGCATGCGCATGTCATGACATCACCATTCGTCATACCCAGAAGTTATGCGGGAACGTCTACTGAGTGGCAAAAAACTACTTTCTGGCCTTGACAGCCCATACGTCCAAACGGAAAAGTCCTATCTGACTGCATAAAACGACGTTACGCTCACTTTGCCACTCATTTTATGCATGCTTGGAAGGCTACAAAAATGCCATCAAAAACACGCACTTGAATTAATCAGGGAGCTGTGCTTCTACCTGAGGAGTACTTGAGGTAAACCATATCCGGTGGTCACCTCAGTCACCCTGTATATAAACACTTGTTTGTACAGAGCTGCACAATGTGATATCTATGACACTATTACTATCTATTGACAAAACATCAATCATGGAATTTCCCCTAGAGGCATTATTTGTGGTTCACTTTTTATGCAAATACCAGATGCTTGTAGAATAATTATGTCGATAGATTGAATTGAAGCTTATCTGCTGTGATCATCAGCTGGTGGCTGATATTATAGAGTCTGCACACTGTCTCAAAAAGGTATTGACCTTAAAACTGCAATTTCTTTAAAAACTGTCACGGGGCAGCCCGTGAGTTCCTGATTTGTTATTTCTTTAAGTGTAATGTTAAGATTCCTATTTTTGGAAAGTTGCTTTTGGCCACAATGGCCAGCCTTATTTATATGCCGTTGGCTTGTGCTCTGTCAATCTTTTGGAGGTAAATAAAATACTTGGAAAAATTTGTGGAGCTGTCTTCAAGGCAACCAATATTGTATTGATATAGAATAGAATGTAAATACAAGTGTGAATATTCTATCTCATCTTGGCGTTCAGGTCTTTGTGGAATTTGTTGTGGAGCTGTCTACTGTTAAAGGCAGAGTCAATAATGTGTGGACTCGCGTATATGATATATCCTCTGTACAGCCGATTACCACATCAGTGTATGGCGCACGGGTCTTGGCACTGTACGCTGTTGAGTGTAATACGTTTGTACCCACATAATGTGTAAAACCTCTCGAGTTTATCTGTTTTTTTGGTGCCCAGCATTGGCCAGGTTATCGCATGGGTCTCTTTCTGTCCTTGTCACTCACGCTGGTCGAGCGCCCTCCCATCTTTCTTTCTTTCTCTCTCTCTCTCTCGCTGATCAAGCTCTGGTCTGATGTCACACACGAGTAAGACGCGCGAACGCGCTAGGTCTCATAGTAAGTGCTCATTGCGTTCGCAACAACATGAATTATTGCCTACCGACAGTGACGTCTGACCAGAGATCATCAATATGAATGAATGTGTATTCAGAATATGTATGACACTGATTTACTATACAACACTAGCACATCAGGAGTCCACCAGTACAGTGGTTCTCAAATCTTGAGTCTGTAACTCAGAGTTATAGACCTGTAATGGTCCATTTGTAATATATAGGTAATATTGTTTACCATGTCCCTGGCAAAGATATAATTTTGACGACAAATGTCCACCACAAGCCGGAATGGCAGAATGGCATGGCCATATTTGGTCATAATTAATTATGTTTTGTGCCATCTACGATTTGCACCAATGTTGGGGATTTCCATAGACGTCATCAAACACAACAGAAACATTAAATATTTAGTACAAAATGTGTCCAGTATCTCTGGCCTTGTATTCATGGTTTATCACCCTCCGTCTGTGCCTCGTCAATCAGCCGTTGTGGAAGAACTACTCACATTTTTGTACCCCATAGCGATGATTTGATTGGCTGAGCACCCCATAACGATGATTTGATTGGCTGAGCACCCCATAACGATGATTTGATTGGCTGAGTAATGTATACGTATTGAGGATAAAAAGTGAGGATGCCAATTGTGATTGGCCGGAATGTGATGTATGATGATAGGAGCGCCCCTCACTTCACACGAGAGTGTGATTTTTTTACTTTAGTAAAAGTCTGGTACCTTTACTGAAAGTAAAATTAACTCATTTTGGAGAATGTCCCATTTCACTAGTTTCCAAATGTGTGAAACTCCTTTGAAAATAGCACATATACAAGTTCCCAACGTTTTTGTAAAGAAACTATTTATCATAGGGCGATTTAATATAGCCAGATTGATACGGTTGCGAGTTACCGCAGTGGGGGCAGCCATCTTTGTTGTTTGATGCTGTCGAGTGACGGGGCTGATGGCCAATCAGCTGCTGCGATCAGATTTTCAATCGAGACCGACACCGCTGTAGGCAGTCACCAGACCTGAATCACCAGAACATATTATTTTTTAATGGTAGCGATTCAGTGCTGGAGCAGGATTTTTGTCCATTAAAATAATTCAATATGAGTGTGAGATGTGTAGATCTGCAGTGAAATAAAATAATGGTATTTTTCAATATGATCCATGCTCAGCCCTACACCAGTTACTGATTGGTTTAAAGATGGGGACACTGGTGCATAATGCTTTTCTCAAAGCCATGCTATAAGACTTTAGAAAATGTGAATGTCTTCAAGAGATGCAATTTGTGGTACAGCACATTATCACAGATGATTTAAAGCACATGTACAGTATGTAAGATGAAACATACACAACAACATGATCATCTGTTACAGCTAGGCCTGACCTCGATTAGTCGACTACCAATCTATTCATTTAGTTTATTTATTTTTGTGCATGATTCGACGTAGAGATTGGTCTAATATTAACAAATAAATAGAATATGTATCATGATTCACCCCCCACAGCCCAAATGAAATGATTATCTATTGCATAACATTTTTTGTTATGCAATCAGATTGATTCGACTGGCAATCTCTCAAACAAATCATGCAAAAATTATGTTTTTTCCTGTAGTTGCCTAATAGTCAACTACCAGTCGACTATAGACAACATTTGGCCAATCATAGTTGACTATACAAATGGCCATACTTTATACCGTACATCGTCAAAGTTCAAACATGTATGCGAATTGTAATATTCAACGAGTGGATCGCAGGTCCCCTATTATATTGCACATCCCAGACAGTCCATGTAATTCTCATCCCCTAAATCCCAATTTACTGTGCCTTAGTCAATGCTAAGAGAATCAACAGTGATGCCAGGCTGTACTCAGAGCTTAGAGTATATCTGGCTCCACAGCTCTCTAACAAAACATTCAGTATCTTGCCGGGATTCTGAGGCGGAGAAAACAAGGGTGGGTTGGTGGGGCGGGTGGGTTGAGAGACTAAAAATAAGGTTTCACAAAGAGAGGCTGAGCATGAAATGGAGAATCTTCATAGCTTGAGATCACAGAATATTGATTCTGTTTGATCGCTGTACCTGTGTGTGTGCGCGAGTGTGCATGAGTGTGTCATAGACTTCAAAGCTTTCCATCTCAGCTCACCTGAATGACGGAGAATGCATTCGAGCTAAAAATGCAAAGTGCGACTGCATTTCTCTTCCAGTTGCCATAAACGCACATTGTGCCGGATAATTAATTAGCCTCGTCCCCAAGTGAACGGAGATACGTACTTGACGAGGGGTGCTTATCTCTTACAGCATGTAGACACAGATGTTCTCCTTTAGGCCCATGCAGTCTCTTCATTGCGCCAGGGCTATCAGCCCCCCATATCTCCTAATACGCCCAGACAGGCTGGATTTGATTCATAGGCTGCTGAGCTCTATCCACTTGCCACTGGCATCTGTCACCCCCATAGAAACCCGGGACTGAGGACTGAGATATCAAATATAATATAGTGCTTATAAATCATCTGAGTGGATTGAAATGTGATGGATATCCAACTCTTAAGGTGAATTGTATACCGGGGTGGACTAGTGGAGGCTAAACAACAACAACCTGCCGTCGTGCTCCCGGCCCTTTGTTTATTATGCTATATGTCATCCAGTGTGCATGTTTTCTGTTGCTAGGACACCCTCCATTAATCCTTTGGGGACTGGTTATGTCAATGTGGTCTGTCCTGGGAGCGAGGTTATTAACCACATGAACCCCTAGCATCCCTGTTGTTCTGGGCATGTATGTCGTTCCAAGTACATTTGGCGAAAATAACAAGTACACAGCGCATCGCAATGGAGGGGGCCAAGTACAGACTGACTCGTAGGAGACCCCGGTCAAAAAGAGTATGTAGGATTTAAGTGGTTTGAGTTTACTGAACCCATGCAGTTTGCGGCATTTTTTTATATAAAGAAAGGAAACGGAAACTCTGGGTTTAATTAGCATAAAACAATCATTGTTAATAATTTCCTTTTTCAATCAGTGCCATAGTGACAACAAATGGCTGTATTTGACAGGAACACTGTATACCTAAGTAATGCATTTTATCACTCCACAGAAAGTATTTCTGTAAACTCATAAAACGACCATACCCAGTCTGAAAACCAGCTAAAACAATCGTTTAAGATGACATCAGTGTTTTTGATTACGCTGATTGGCTGAAGGGGTTGTTTGTCAATGCTGTAGTCGTGCAGTCAGACTCCATTGGCATGTACATGTATGGAAATGCAATTTATGTGACGTGGCCAAGAAAAGGCTGAAAAATGGATTGAGCAAATAAATCATAATAATTATTTTCATCTAAAGGTAATGAGTGTGAGCTTCAGTTCCTGAGGGATCCTCACAGCCCTATAGGCTACCATATTGCTCAATTTCATGAAAAACAATAATTCAGAACTGCTAAAACAGCAGAATTCTCACGATAACAAAACACTGAGGTATAGCTTGGCTATTATGCCTACATGTATGTAATGTGCCCTATTCAACCACTAAATAGCAAAGATGACTGTATATATTTTCTTTCCTTTTTTAATGGGCCGTATCTATTTATTATGCACATGTGTCTGCAAATGAGGCCTGGCCTCACTGCTGCATAGTAAAATAAGGATGATTCACCCAGTGCTATTTGCAAAGCCTGTTTTGCTATAAGTATCTTGACAGCTGCTGGATTCAATATGGATGTAGTGCAGTGTAGCTTTGCAGCTCAAAAGATGCTCGGAGAGAGTGTGTTACAGTGTTGGCGTCGAGCGCTGTTGCAGATTCTGCTAGGACAACAAGCAACCAGGTCTTTGAAAAGAAGTCCAAAACAAACGACTGGGTCACATTTTAAACCTACAGTATATGCATCGGCTATTTGAAAATTGCTATATTCAACTGTCAATAACTAAAGAACGGAACATCGCCGTGACACACTTTGTTTCCCCATTGAAAGTAGACTCAGAGGGCTGTATTTTATGTGTAGTAATAAGTACCAGGTCTTATTACTTAACTTAGCCAAAGAGCATTGGCGTGGCCAATGCTCTTTGGCCACTCAGAATAGCCAAATGGCATTGATCACGCCTCCAGGTCTTAAGTTAAGTAATAAGACCTGGTACACAAAATACAGCCCAGAGACTCATATTCTGTGCGTCTTGAAAGATTAGTAAAAATGCTTCCCTCTGGCAAAGGCTGCAATAGGCTATGTAGAAACTCTGGCAGTTAATTTGGGCGTTCTTTGACATTAAAATGGAATCAACTAAAAACAAGAAATGATGACCAGCTGCTTTTATATATGTGTGGTGGTGGTCCGCCATGTATGTAATAGACGAACAACACGCATTTGTGCAGGTTGGGAAATAAAAGTGATGCGTGGTAACTGGTTAATGTCCATTTGTCCGTTCGTTTAATTTCCACATGCATGCGTGCCACACACACACGTCTGCTTCACATTACTTCCCCTGGGTTACATATTGTAGTAGAATCATGTTGACATTCTAATCCCTTGGTGTTTCATTAGCGCGAGGTGACGTAATAATCGACCCGTTGGCCGCCTCGTTACCCGTTTGTTCGTATCACCCTTAGCGCTCGCTGTCTCTTTATTAAGTTTAATAAAACTAGTGTCGGATGGTTTGACTATTCATGCCGTTCAGACTATGTTGTTGCTTGCTGTCCCATGGCTGAGAGGTCGGCTAGAGGCAAAAAGCGTCTGGTTGCCTAGAGACGAGGCAGCCGATCAGGACGATATGTCATCAGTACGGCAGCCAATGAGAAACATACTTGCTACTACAGCAAGTAAATTGGATTGCATTTTTATAGCGCTTTTCTATGTGCCTACTCAAAGTGCTTTACAATGGTCCATTCATTCATACATTGGGAGGTGAAGCGGCGAACAGTCAACGCCAGCCTCCTCACTTCCCACATTCACACACCAATGGTGGCAACCACTGGAGGCAATGTAGGGTTCAGTGTCTTGCCCAAGGACACTTCGACATGTCACGGGTCATTGGACAACCTGCTATACCTCTTGAGCCACAGCCAAGGCGAGAGAAAGTAGACCAGCTGTGTTTACACAGCAGCTGGTAAAAAAGTTGGACGCAATCCCATCAACAACTACAGCAACTACACAAGCCCAAACTAAACAAGCCCAAGAAACCACAACTACACAGAAAAACAGCGCTTATAATAAGCAGACACTGGCTTTGAGTGTGATGTGTGTGTGCGTGTGTGTGTGTGTGTGTGTGTGTGTGTGACGTGTTTCCTTTTTCTAAACACAAATGAAATTCTAATCAGATGGTTTCATTGTGATAACGTGTTAGCTCTCTCAGCACATAATGCACACACTGTAGCTTATAATAAACGATCAGCGTTTGTGCCTACACAGATGGTGACAGTAGCACAGAGTGAAAAATGGGAGTCAGTCCTGCTCCCTCTCACACTTGTGGGAGACTGTCTTCTTATACTGTAGGTGTAAATTCCATTGTGTTAATAGGGAGGTCAGTCTAAAGGTCACCCCTGCGTAACAAAGCCAGCATTTATAATGAGGACAGTGGCACACTAATGGTGATTCGGAACACTGCAAAAACCCTGAGCAGAGAATTTTCATCTCCATAATTCCAGCCCCTGATTAGATGAAGTATTATGTCCGCTCCATTTATTCATTAGCTTTCTGGTCCTTCCTCAAATGCGACGAGGAAACTATGTGACAATCAGTGGGAGATAGGGTGAAGGAGAAATGGCACAATTGGCAAAGGCAAACCGTTTAGAATCTGTTTTCAATATTGTATCGACCTTGATGTTTCGACTAAGATCCAACCAGCATAGAAGAGGTCACAGCATAGTTTAGGTACAGTGATGCAACTGCTGCAGCTGGTGTGAAACTATCAGGTCTTATCTCATTGACTGCCAACAGCCCCATCTAGTGGTGTCTCAGACTGCCATCCATGTCCTATGGGCAAGACTCTTGGATTGAAAGCCGATTTGGCCGGAAACAAGAAGTAAAAATCTGCTATGTAACATGTCCCGCGATTGTCATTTACTTTTTGTAAGCTAGGACCAAATCGTTTAGAGAAATGAGCCGCAAATCAAGCTTGTTTTGACCCAAAAAGAAGAATCCGTGATATTACGATTCTAAAAACTGTGTCGCCATAGACAGCATAAGCCAGCGGAATTTCCACTTTCCACGCGTACAGGACATAGTTGTGAACCAATTGATATTAAAAAAGATGTGAAAAGGCGATCTCGGTTAGCAGTTAGAGTTAGAGTTAACATTTACTAGTATGCATTCAGTTTGCAGTTAAACCGTGAAAATGTAATGCCATTTTCAGGGCCGATTCATACTCCTATTTTATAGACGAATAAAAGTCGGTTCGGCTCTGTAGAGCCTACAATGTGAAGTCATTTGAGGTTCGGGGGGGGCGGGTACCGTCCTAAAGTCGTCTCTTCGGTGCTACTGAAAATTTCTGACGAGCCGAATTCATTTCTGCACTACAGCGCCGAAACAGCGGTAAAATAGGAGTATGAATCGGCCCTCAAACCACTTTGAACCTGGGCTACCAAATTTAAGAAAGAGGATTTTTTTTTAAATTATCAAAGGTTTCTAGAAAATAACAGATACAGACTCCCAACATGATGTGACACACTGCGTGCTTGTAGATTGGATATTTTTGCCATGCGGCACCATCCTACCACCATCCTAATTAAGTATAAATCAGGCTTGATTGGTTAAGATGTGGGTTTAGTTCTGTATTCCATGCATTGACGTGAATATGTGAAAGACACATTCCCAAATATATGTGCCAATAAATTCTATCTTTAGAAAGGATTTTGGACAAATATTTAAACTTTTTGTGGACATTATTGCTTATTTTGAATAGCTGGTACGGTGCATGTTTTATTTTTATTTTTGAGGGGTGCTAGCCCCTCCTATATGTACAGCTTTAATGTTTCTCTTTCAACGATGCTTGTTTAAGAAAACGACATAGACAATTAAGAGAAACATTTTTCAAACACACTATATATATTGTGTGTGTGTGTGTGTGTGTGTGTGTGTGTGTGTGTGTGTGTGTGTGTGTATTGTTAAATGTACTGTTAAAAAAATAGCAGCTGTACAAGCTTGCAGCACTGCATTCTTTGAGAAACACTGCTATAAAGCTAAAATCTAAAATGACACAGATGCTTTCCCAGATAGAACACCCAATTGCACCTCAATGTTGAGAAGAACCAAATCAAATGTCTTCAATCATTCAGTGTGGGTCAGGAGGAAAAGGTCAAGCATCCCTCCCTATTTCTGAGTCCTTTTGTTGGTGGCATCTTTAATTCATGGCCGTTGTCCAGGCTGTCACCTGAGTGCAGCCGAGTGACTGAGAAGGACCTCCCCGTCCATCCCTAATTATGGGACAAACATAATGGAAACCTAGTGGAAAAATGACAATCATTTTATGTAAAGTATTGTGTCTGTTAAAATTGCAGAAGGTATTTTACTACTTAAAGGAGTAGTTCACCCAAAACATGACTATTAATTGCACACCCCATGAAGCCTTGAATTCATGGAGATCTTTTTAGTTTTTATCAATTTGATGAGTCTTTGATCCTCCAAAAGTAGTCACAATTATTTTAACCTTTTATCCATTACATCCAACGTATAGTTGGCTATTCATGGAAAAATAAAGGGAGGCTCCGCACACTCAAATCTGTGCAATTTTTTTTAAATTTATATTTCGCAAGCGTCCGGTCGCTAGACCCTCTTCATCAATTTGGGGGCCCTTGACATTGTTTGAGTAGCTCATCCAATGCATTACATTACCTTTTTTTTTATCAGTGAGAGGGCTGGGAAAGGTCAGAATGTTAACCTCCCCAGCTAGATGGTGAAATAAAGTGAGTGTTCAGAATGTTATCCTCCCCAGCTAGATGGTGAAATAAAGTGAGTGTTCAGAATGTTATCCTCCCCAGCTAGATGGTGAAATAAAGTGAGTGTTCAGAATGTTATCCTCCCCAGCTAGATGGTGAAATAAAGTGAGTGTTCAGAATGTTATCCTCCCCAGCTAGATGGTGAAATAAAGTGAGTGTTCAGAATGTTATCCTCCCCAGCTAGATGGTGAAATAAAGTGAGTGTTCAGAATGTTATCCTCCCCAGCTAGATGGTGAAATAAAGTGAGTGTTCAGAATGTTATCCTCCCCAGCTAGATGGTGAAATAAAGTGAGTGTTCAGAATGTTATCCTCCCCAGCTAGATGGTGAAATAAAGTGAGTGTTCAGAATGTTATCCTCCCCAGCTAGATGGTGAAATAAAGTGAGTGTTCAGAATGTTATCCTCCCCAGCTAGATGGTGAAATAAAGTGAGTGTTCAGAATGTTATCCTCCCCAGCTAGATGGTGAAATAAAGTGAGTGTTCAGAATGTTATCCTCCCCAGCTAGATGGTGAAATAAAGTGAGTGTTCAGAATGTTATCCTCCCCAGCTAGATGGTGAAATAAAGTGAGTGTTCAGAATGTTATCCTCCCCAGCTAGATGGTGAAATAAAGTGAGTGTTCAGAATGTTATCCTCCCCAGCTAGATGGTGAAATAAAGTGAGTGTTCAGAATGTTATCCTCCCCAGCTAGATGGTGAAATAAAGTGAGTGTTCAGAATGTTATCCTCCCCAGCTAGATGGTGAAATAAAGTGAGTGTTCAGAATGTTATCCTCCCCAGCTAGATGGTTAAATAAAGTGAGTGTTCAGAATGTTATCCTCCCCAGCTAGATGGCAAGGTTTCTCCATTAATTTAGGGCCAAGGATGTGGTCAGCTTGTATTAATCATTAGTCGTGGCCAGCACGACCTTGAGAACTGTGAGCCTTAATCATTCAAGGTTGGAAATCTGTGAACAAAGTGTGAATGTTTTACTGATGATAACGGCCTACACACATGAAGTAGGCTTGAGGGCAACGATTTTGGAGCTATAAGAGATCCTGTGCCATGTTTAATTTCATCAGTGGAGTGCTTTAAAGCCATGAGTCATTTATGTAGACAACGTGAGACTTTCAGCGGGTGGTCCTTCCATTTGTCCTCGCTCTTCCAGCCCTGTGTGTTCTCTTCACAACACCTCTTACGCTGTATAGCCAGTGTGTGTCCCCCCGTGCGCTGTTTCTAAAAGGACTTTCTTCTCAGTGCAGGCACCAGGGACGTGCAGAGAATGTTAGAGGCCGGGGCTGAAATTATCTAAATGGACACTAAGAAATGCGGATCTACAAGCTCACAACGTGTCACACTGTGACACGTTGAGAGCTTGTAGATCAGCTATTTTCGAGGCGCACTTGCTGCGTACGACATGGATTTCTACACAGGATAAAATTATTTCAACGGAAAATGCTGCGTTCAAGTTCACGAGAGTTTGGGGGAAAAAGGAATACTCCTGAATGCTGTCTTCAGCTATATGCATTTCTTTCACCAAAGTAAATGCTTCATTATTGGAGATGGCAGGGTATTTTTTACAGACGGGCAGGGGCTCAAGCCCCCTTTGATGTCTATGTGTGCACACGTGGCAGGCGTGCACGTGGGTGTGTGTGTGTACACTGTACAGTACTGCACGAGTGTGTGAAAATGATTGGAGTCGAGTGTCCTTGGTAGAAGCCAATATAATGATAATAAAATATATGGTGGTGGGCCCCAGAGACTGAATGAAATATGTCCTGAACTGCACACAGGCAGACGAGTGGCTCGTCTTCGCTGCCAGACCCCCAGCATCCTCCTTGTCCGCTCTCACTTTAACATCTTAGATTCTAACCCGACACTCGCAGACTGCCGGCCAGGGAAGACGATCGACTCTTGATGGGGTTTTTACCACCTCCCGAGTGTGATGTAAGAGCAACATGGCCGCTTTGTCAAGTAAACAAATACCTACAAATTGTACAGTGCTAGAGTACATGTACTTAGTTACTTTGCACCACTGGTCATGCGCAATTATGATTGCTGGGCGATGCAAACAAAGCACACTATTGGTTCACTTGTTTAGCCCTGTTGCCATGTCAATCACCATGATTCAATAGGCTGTCAATAGGAAGCTGATTGCACAGCAGAGTACAGCACAGCATCGTTGGGATTCAAGAGGTCAACAACCTATTGTACATTTAGCTGTGATAATTTAGTTTACTTCAACTATGACAAATGACTGGAGGAGGGTAATTTTTCTATGTACTGTATGAACAAACAGAATGCTGGTTGTGGTGGTAATCATACAATTAATTTTCACAAAACCCACTTTTTTATTTCAAATACTTTGACCGTATTCACACACAGCGATACAGGGAGGATTCACGGCGTGATTTTTTTCATGGCATGGTGCCAGGGTTTGTGTCCTGTCTCGCCGACCTTCATATTTGGCCAAGACATGACTGTCATCAACATGACTTCAGAGATTTACATGTGATGTCGATGTACCCTGACGAAGGCTGCTTAAAGGAGAATTAGCCGGAGTAGCCGTTTTCTTACAGAATTCTAATGTTATTATATCCATTAACCAGTGGTAGATGCACGGCGGGTCTATCTAAATCTAATTTTGATCGCTCAACAATTTATTTTTGTTTTGCTTACATCTGTCTTTCATAATGTCGGAAATGCGTCCACAGAGTTTTGTCCCAAATGGGCTTACATCTAAGGCTGATAGACCCCTCATCCCTGCTCAGAGGTACAACGTGCTAGAGTAGAGAAGGACCTTTTTATTTTTTTGCCTTTACCTGTGGATATATTATATGCAGTCGTTAGTATGCAGAATGGGAACTGAATCTGAATCAAATTAAACTTTGTTACTGTGAATAAAAGTGGCCAAGAAGACCTCTCCTGTGCTCCGAGGCCACTTCCTTGCCACAGCTGCTCCGCAGAGAAATTCAATTTCCCAGAATGCCCCCTGCCTGCCTCATTACGACTGTAACTGCCCCGTAGGCAGCAAGGGCACGTACTGTAGGCAAGGACTCACACACGCTTGTATTGTACGTACTACGTTCACCTTCAGCCACACTGCAAGTCTGGGCTTTTAAGGCTGTGTGACGTCTATCCCCATGGGTGAGATAAGAGAACAAAGTGGTGAGGGAGGGAACAGTATAAGGAGTTTGGGCACTAAAGATAGGACATCTTAAGGAACAGAAGAGCTATTTCATAAAAATGACTGAGGGTTTTTCATCAGGAAATAAAATCCTGATGACCACGGCCCCACGACCACGGCCCTGATCTCAGACCTAATCTTTATCAGGATGGATTCGGCCATCAAGTGTTACATTGCTGTGATGTGCCACCATATGCCCTCAGTACAGTGTTAGGTGTGGAGTACAACTACTGTACTGTTATAAAAATGTGAATGACCGACCTAACCGTAGAAGAAAGAATGTAGGAACCAACAAGTCTGGTGTGAATGAAACTCAGTGTGCATCTTGGGTTCTGAACACTGAGGAAATTAAAGGCTTTGATGTGACTGAGTATTTCCAATACTTTATACTACTCCACTACATATTAGATGCAAATATTATACCTTTACTCGACTAGAATGATTTGAAAACTTTAGTTACTAGTAACTATATACTATTTGAAAATAGCCTTTTTATAATATTTTAAGTATTTTTTATAGTTTATTTATAGTTGTTCAGTAAAATCAGTAGGCTAATGTAATGTAAATGTGTGAGTGCTGTTTCACGGATGGAAACCATTGGCGTGATTATAGCTATAGGGCAAATGGCATCGTTCTTTGAACATCGCTCAATGTGAATCCTGAGGAAATGCCCGTCCTCTGCTCAACACACAGAGCCATGAACAAAGGGCAATTGAAATGTGAAACTCATAGGACTGAATTATGACAGATTGCTTCACAATAGACTTAGGGGGGGCAGCACAAACATATCATGCTTGGGGCAACCAAATAGTCAGCGGCACCGGCACCCCTGGTGAAAGTTAACGTGAATGTGTAGGTGTGAACTTAATGAATATTGAGCAACTGCATGATATCTCATGATATAAATGTATCGATATTTTCTCTTGTCAGGCAGCTGTCTGTGTTTCTCCTCTCTGCTGGTGACGTCTCTCCCGTCAGGCATGGCTGCTGGCTTGCACCATCAGGAGCTTACTTATTGAGATCTGAGGCTGCTTCTACAAACCCCTTCTAAATCAGTTATTAGTAGTTCAAAAATAAAAATAAAGTGCTTTCAACTTTTGAAAGCGCTCCGCCTAAAATTAAAACAAAAGTATTACAACTCATTGCTTGCCACAGAACGTAAGTGTACCATTACCTATATTTCTTTTTGTATTATGTAGCCGTAGCGCATCACCATCTATTTGTAGATGCACTGCGGCGGGACAGCTCAGCAACTGCAGATTACAAGCCCCTATAATGCTAGATAGGAGAGAGTGTGGAGGGCAGTGATTCAGCAGTCCTTAGTTGGTGTTGGCTAGACCGCACTCTCGCATCACATTGCAATTAATGTATTACATTGTTGAAAGCAACATTGTTAACAGACATTGTGGCTCGCCACTGTCAGAGGCCTTCATTAAGATACGCCCACGTGGACACCACTGTCCCCTGTCCCCTCCCCTTCTCCCCAGCCAGTGTCCTCATCCCAGACAGGGTCCAGCATCTTTTTTTGGTCCTGTGGTAATCAACAACATCCACTGTGATTGCATTTTAATTAAAAGGCCCCATTTTAATCATCTCTGGGTGTCGTCGGAGAGAAGGGACGTGGCGTTATCAATCCCATAGCCTGCCTATCACACACGCACGTGTGCATGACATGTATACACACACAGTACACACACACACACACACACACACACACACACACACACACACACACACACGCATGCGCGCACACACACAACACACACAACACTGACTAACCATGCTTGGGTGGATGCTTCATTAAATGGAAAGCCGTAATTAATATTGAGAGCTGACAAGGCCTCCCAGAGAAGCCAATGAATTAAGCAGTGAAGTGATGAGGTGGTAAAGTTGAATGGACTGACAGTAATTGCAGAGGGGCGAGAAAATAATGCACATCCCGGGAAGAATTGCATACAGTAGTGCCCAGGGACTGCTCCATTTGAGCTGAGCTGTGTTTGCTATATGTTTTTACTGTTTTAACTCCGTGAAGTTTGTAAAATATACACGGCGTAAACAGTCCGCACAGCCTGATTCCAAGCAATTTGCAACATTGCAGGAAATTCAGGAGAGACGGCCTGCTGTGGCATAATGATAATAAAATGCTTTTGTTGGAGGGATGACAAACTTTATTTGACTCAAGGCTCTGGACATATTCTGAGAACCGAGTGGCCTTACAGATTTGTCAAGGCATATAACCCCCAGCCCCTCCCCCCACCCCCCTCACTCTTGTCGTCATTAAAGAGCCATTATGCTGAATTACGTTAAAAAGGTGTCATTTGGATGGTTACACACTGGCATTCTGAAGTAAAAAAGTAAATGTTGGAGTCGTGACCCATTGTCTGTGGCCTTCGTTGTGATGATTATGTTGTGGCTGCCGCTGTCACAGAGCTCTGGGGCTTGTGTGTATATGAAAATTGTCACGATGTCGCATTGTCAACAGCCCCCGCAAGGCCTTCGCTGTGGTGGCCTTGCAGGGAGTTGTTGAACAGCTTAATTCAGAAAATTCCTTTGTGGAGCATAATGAAAAAGCAATGTCACATACAGTAGGCTGGTCTATACAATAGGTGGCTCACTCGCTGCTTATGAAAGCCTGGAAAATTGGCAGGGTTTATTTTGACAGTATTGGTGTATTGTTTCATGATTTTCTAGTTTTGCTGTATATGTATATTTATATATTGTCAGGTGGAAACCTGTCAAACTATTACTAAATTATAAAGTATAGCAGATCTACAAGATCAAAACGTGTCGATTCGCACAGGATTTTTTGCTTATAAATTAGCGGTGGGCAAAAATATCGATCCACTCAAATATCGTGATTTTTAATGACACCATTTTTTAAAGTCGATTTTAAAGTTCAGAATCGAGTGTCATTGAAGTGTATGATTCAACTTATGTGAAATAACTGGAGAGTTAATTAAAACAACGACGGAGTCCGACACATGGCCGGTTAAGACTGAGGTTATGGGGTAGCAATGTCCGACATACATAGGTGGCCGATTAAGACTCACCCGTGGCTTCCGCGTGCGGTGCCACTCAAAGTGACTGGCAGATATAGTTGGCGGTGATTTCACCTGTGTGCTCCCTGCTTCCAAGCCCCTTCCCTACTTCCTTAACACGTGTTACCGATCAGTGATGATACTAACTAAGGCTCTGTTCCTTTTAGTGTACAGTGGTTCTCATAGGACCCCTATAACTTGTGTACAAATGTATTTCTACACTCTCAGAGTTACACACCTGTGCGGGGCCATTTGGAACCCACTCAAGGACACGGTGTTTCCAGTGAGGCAACATGAACAAAAGCAACACCCTGACTCTGTTTGACCAGAATGGAACAGCTAGAGCCTCCCTTCATTAGTATCATCGGTAACGACTGTGAAGGAAGTAGGGAAGGGGCCCGGAAGAAGAAGTTATTCTGTGTGCATATAACCTCGCGTCACCAGGCTTTCCACCTCGGAGGAAAGCCTGGTCTGTTTTACAAAATTTCCGTGTGAACCGGTCTGGAGCAGATGATATCTTACGTCATGTTGTAGTATTGTTTTGTAGTCATCCGGCAGGAAGAAATCTCACCGGCAGGAAGAAAGCTCACAATGCTTCGCATTAATAACAGGTGTGCCTTGAGATTATGACTTGCCCATTGGTCACAAAAAGTTAGAAAGCTAAATGATCTGCACTTATTATATTCAGGATCACCTGTGCAGATCGGCGAGTGGGAGCAGCCTGCTTCCTACACGTTGCAAGTCCCCTGTGTGAAACATGAACACAGAGGGTACTGGCTACCCATAATGCTCCTCCATCTGTTCATTTATCAGTCTGGAACACCCAGACGCTATATTCCCGGCATTACAGTTCATTAATATTCATACAATATTCATATAGAGGAACATTGCCCACCGAGTAGGGGTATTAGTAACAGAGACAGAGGGAGCCAGGCTAATTGGTGATTGATAGCTCAGCCATTAAGCAGCCTTGCCCAAAGCAGCTAGGGACTAATGCAGTCTGGAGTCGTAGCTTTATGGACTGCATGGTGACTTTACTGTAGTTGGGAATGGGAGGAATTGTACTTGCTCATTACTGAAGATTGTGACATGCACTGTTTTTTTGGGTTTTTTTTTACTGTTAATTTAGGATTTGATTAACATGGCATGTCGTCCTGCATGCTTTACCAGAATTGAGCCGTTGGAACTTGGGATGTTTTGGCATTCTCGGAGTGTATGTAGTAGAGCACTTCCTGCATCACTGGGTTTTCCATTAGCTTCTTTTTCTCCTCTGTAAGTTGACATTGATTTATGCGATCCAATAATCCAAACAATTAATTTGATCAAATCAGTGTTCAGCTGTGTTAAAGATACAGTCCCGGGCAGTGCCCCCCCCCCCCCCCCCTTATTTTTTTGCATTAGCATTTAAATGAAGGGTATTGATTTTCAAAGTGTCCCTATAGACCATGGGTTCCCAAACTGTGGTGTGTGCACCCCTTGGTGCACGAACGCCCTCTAGGGGGTGCGTGACATGAAAAGGGTAATGCAGGTTATGGTGTGATTTAATACAAACAGCAAAATCCGGTAAAACACTGTTGTAAGGAGATGTATAGAGTAGCTGCGGGAGTATACAGCAGCTGCATGTCTCAGTGCAGTGACATTCTGTGATTATTTGCCATAATCATGTTAAAAAAAGTATAATTTTTGGTCAAATCCAACGAGACTGAGCGTTGGGAGGTGCTAGGTCAGGAGGTAACGGGGTGCACGGCCAAAAACGTCTGGGGACTGCTGACTGATCGTTTTCATTGCAATTGTGTTGTAATGCTCTCTCTCTCAAGTACAAAGTAACTAAGTACTTTTACTCAAGTTCTGTCCTTAAGTACAAATTTGAGGTATTTGCACTTTACTTGAACATTTCCAATGTTCCATACTTTTGTACTTGTGACTAAAACAAAAACATGACATTGAATTTTATTCAGAAGACTATGACTAAACTCAATAAAAGAATTGCTGTCAAAATTAACTGCTTTCTCTCTCTCTCTCTCTCTCTCTCTCTCACCCCAGGTTGCCTCTTTGAGGATGAGCTGTGTACACCATATGAGTTATGTGCCAATGGTGAGTATAAACTTGAAGTGATCTTCCTGCCTGTCACACCACATTACACATGGTGTCTGTAACAATGTACAATGTCACTGTGCATCACACCGATGCTATCAGCCGCTATTGACACTGAATTGTTAGCCCTTTGTCTTTGTGGATCTACGGTGAGAGGCAACCAGAGGGCATAATGAATCATAATCGGCGCACAAAACCTTATGTATCCAGTGTCATATGCATGTACTGTAGCTGCAATATATGCTACAGTATAATGCTATCTGGCATCTAAGTTGCAAAACCAACCCTTCACATGTTGCATAGAGCAGAGGACCAGGGGTCCTTGGGGGTGTTCTAGGGGTCCCCAAGAAAATATGTTCATATTGCATTAAAATCAGTTTTACCACTTTAACCCTATACATCGGCTATTTCCAAAATAAATTGAATTTCAAGACATATCTTGTATTTTCAGATGCGGGTCCGCAGCCAAATACATACACTGTATTAATTTGGGGTTCCTTGACATGAAAACGTCTGTGAACCATCGATGTGTATTATAGAGCATTCATCTTCTTCATAGCAGCGAGCACAGTGACTAAACGCTGGCTGCTTTGCGAGCTGCATTGTTTGTTTTGTCTGGCAGATTTGAGCTAACCTCATTTCATCTGAACAACAGACTCCTTATTAAATCAATTTCGAGGTGAGGCCAGCAAAGTGAACGTGCTGGTTCCACACTGTCTTTGTTTATTCAGCTAACTCTCTGACTTCAGACATGTTGCTCTACATTGCAGTTGGCTTTGGACTCATAGCATACAGAGAGGACATCCCCTGCCTTATTTCCATATTAACCCAGTTCCACTGTGTGGGGGAATTGGGGAAACGAGGGCGAAACATGTTGGTTGACAGAACTGAAATACAAAAAAGCCACCTGACAATTACCCTGTCTATTTTGCTGCGGAAGGGAGTGGCCAAAGATTGTTCATTTAGGAAGATATTCCATCTCGATTGAAGCCACTATAGGTGACAGGAGACCAAATTCTACAAATGTTCTCCTACTGTAAGTGTGCTCTGATGTCAGACGGCAAATGTTGCGATATTGTTCTATATGGTTACTGGTGCTAGATCCCACAAGAGTGTGTTGCTGTGACAGAGAAATGTTGACAATAAAGTAGATTTTCTCTTGGGAAGATTGTGTTGCTTGTGGCAATTGGGTCAAATATTAAGGTCAGTGACCTAAATATAGTTTAAAGAATGGTTCAGTAGCCGTGTTCACGTTCACTCTTCCATTGGAATGAATAGACTCCCACCTGCTTCCCATCTTCGTTTTCAGGTGACAGCCATATTGGTTTTGGACACTATGGCACCCCCATCGGCTCAAGCGCCCTAGCTAAATCTTTAGAGCATGCCCTGGGCATACATCTGGGTCACATTTGGTGCATTGTTTAGACTGATTAGTGTGAAATATCCCTAAGGGCCTGGACTAAACCAATTTTCACAATATAAATTATATAAAAGTGGTTCCTTCACAATTACTTCACTTAAATCAGAATATTTCATTGTATTCCCCATGAAAACATAAAGAACATTTCAGTCTATTTTCTACCTTATTTAGTCAAACATATCACATATATATGTTGTGGGAGGTCGGGTGGGAAATACAACTCAGAGTGCAGTTTCAGGGGTTAGACACACGATGGCGCCCCTTGCTTTATTTCTCCAACAGGTTCAAACAAAGTCAGTTTTCACAAACAGAACTCAGACAGTAATATTCTTTGCATGAGGTCCCGGCTCCGAGGCGGGAGTCGTCACTGCAGAGGATGAGAGGGGATGTTAGCATACGGTCAGAGCACAAGGTAAGTACAAAGTTGGGGCCTGAGACACCCGGTCTAGGCAGTCTACCAACTGGACCTTTGTATACTCTTTCTCTTCTTCTTTTCCAGGTTCCAGAGGAGGCCAGGAGGCTCCCCCGGAGGTAGGTAAGGGGGTGCGTATCTTTCTCTATCCACAAGGCACAGAAGAGTACTTTAGAGTAGAAGTACTCGGATACGGGGTGGTGAGTAATTAGAGTAAAAGTACTTGGTATGGTACCGGGCGGGGATGGTACGGAGGGCCCCTTAGGCTCGGCCAACAGGAAGATACACAAGCATTTATATTCTTATTTCTCTCTATCTACTGGGTGGCCGTGTCGGTACGACAACGGCAGTCAGGGGGTTAACACAAAGTAAGCGCTCTAGTTTCTAACGGTCTTCTTTCACCGGGCCTGGCGGCGCAAGCCAACTTAAAGTCTCTTCAAGGGTGAAATAAACATAACACGGGCCTGTCTTCTTTCACAGGGTGTACGTGACACTTTATCTAGAGCCTGCTAGCTTCCATTAGTCTCTACGGGGTTATCTTCATTCAACAATCTTCAGTGTACAACACCACGGTGACACTCTTCATTCACAGTCTTCATTTAGCATCGACAGGGTGACTTCCTTCATTCACAATCTTCGTTATTATCCTTAGCTGCTCATTTGCCACTATGAGTGCCTCTTCTTAATAACACGGGTGATAGATAGTGAACGGTTTGTCTTACTGCGACCTTATGGAGCTGTGGGGCTGCCGTTTCCATACGGGGGTCCCGTCTTCCGCACTCGTCCCCGATACGAGCCAGGTGGGTCTCCAGTATGCATGCGGCTCTCCGTGTATACTTGTCTATGGGGGGCACACGCTCCTGCGTGTGTTTCCAGCCCCACTCCTACAAGCCTGGTGATGTGAGAATATAAGAGAGCAATTGAGTGGTGATACAAACAATCAAACAATAAACATAGTCCATACGTGAGAGTCCATAAGTGAGAGGAGTGTGGACTTACCATCCAACGCCGAGTGGACGGCATATGCTGCGCGAGCGTCTGTGTGTAGCAGGGATCTGATACTGCTAGGTGCGCAGGCTGTTTATAAAGGGCGCGGCTGACAGGCTGCGGCTGTCCTTAATTGCTAACCAGGGCGGCGGCCGGAATGAGGCGCAGCTGATTTAGAATTGCTCTGGGATAATACACTGAGTCTATGACCCGGCCATGGGCGTGCCTGGTTGTCATGGTAACTCGCCCCTCCCCCTGAGGTGAGACCTGACAGACTCCACAATGTGTTTTATTATGTTTCAGTATAGTGGTGACTGCCATCTTTAAATGGTCCATTTTGAGGGCTTAGCGGCCATTTTTTAGCTTTGCTGGCATACAGCAGATTTGGATTCAGCACACCTAATTACCCCTATGTCATAAATGTACACGATTTGCCTTATATATATTTATACATATTTTTGGAAATCTGACATAGTCTATTGCATATCATATTCTCTTCTGGCACCGCTGAGAACTGACTAATAGCAAGAGGCAGGATATCAGTTCTGAGCTGAGCACACAATGATGCAATATAACATTCTACAATGGTAGTTTATTCACCCCCACCCCTCCAAAGAAGGCTGAATAATCGAATGTCCCATCAGCAGCTCCCCTTGAAGGGGAGATGATTATACTTCATCAGTTTGCCAAAGATGCATTAACTGTCCATCAAACCACAGGTGATCCTGCTGCCCACACATCCACCTACAGTGGTGATTATAGCCTGACAAGGGAAAGACAATATTGTGTGAGCCATCTCAGAGCTCATTCTCTGTCCAGGACAGAAAATCTCATAAAAACCTCCACGCTCAATAAGAAATGAACAATGGTGGAAAAAGTACTAAAAGTAAAAATCACACCCGGGTGAAGTGAGGGGCGCTCTTATAGCACCCCTCAAAAATCAAGCTGCAATGTAGAAATGCATTCAAAGTAAGTTCAACATTTACTTGAGTAAAAGTACAAATTGGTTATCAAAATGTACTTAAAGTACCAAAAGTATGTATACAAATCCTTTGAAAATAGCAGATCTACAAATTGTGAGCTTGTAGATCGTCTATATTCAAATGGCCGAAATGTATATAGGGCTCAAGTAACCTCGCACCACCAGACTTTCCACCTCAGAGGAAAGCCTGGTCTGCGTTCTAAAATTGCCCTTGTGATCTGGTCTGTTAGACCGACATACTGTAGTAGCGTCTTTGAGGGTCACAGTATGGTATGTGCTTCAGAGCTATACCTCTTAACGGCACCCTACTCCAGGCTGGGCCCGCCAATCTCCAGGGGAATACTATGAGGAGTACCTGTAGGAGGACCCCTGATGTGTAACAGCCACAACTCAGACAGGGGATGATGAGTGGGAGTAACTAACTAGGTCTGCCTCTTCAAATGGTCCCTGTAGGACTAACCTGGTTTATTCTAGGCAGGGCCTCTTCTTTCCCTGTCAGGACTGTTGCCATGCAGAGGAGAGGGGAATGGAAGAGAGGAGAGGGGAATGGAAGAAAGGAGAGGAGAGGAGAATGGAAGAGAGGAGAGGGGAATGGAAGAGAGGAGAGGGGAATGGAAGAAAGGAGATGGGAATGGAAGAGGAGAGGATGGGGGAATGGAATGGAAGAGAGGAGAGGGGAATGGAATGGACGAGAGGAGAGAGGAATGGAAGAGAGGAGAGGAGAGGGGAATACAAGAAAGGAGAGGAGAGGGATGGGAGAGGAAGGGGGTGGGAGGGGAGGAGAGGAGAGCAGTGGGAAATATGTTCCAGGAGGGAGCTGTTCACACAACAGTGCCATAAAGCACTCAGCGGGCCGGGTATACAGACTACTATCGTATGGATGAATTGGGTTTGCTTAACCTTTTATGGATAAATTGCTCCCATTTAGTAGAGGTAGACTAGTAGTAGTAGTAGTTAAAATGATAAAACAATGGCAAAGAACAACATTGAATATAAGAACATAAAATAAATAAAAATACAAGATGTCACCCATTTTGTTTTACTGACAATCATTAGAAACACAATGACATTTTAACAGTGTGGACTCTAGCCCTTTTCTAATCACAATTTGTTAGTGCCATCGATTATTTAGTGCAGTCTATCTTTTACAATAGGGGATATCTAATTTACAAACTAAACTCTTCAAGATATAAGTGATGTAGCCTTCTATAGAGCCTGTGGCCTACTGGTACGATGAACTAAAGTGCAGTGGTTATTTAAGTGCTACGTGAGTCCCAAAGGACAGCAGCCGCCTTGCTATTAAACACTTAACCAACAGTGTTCATTGGTGCTCAACTTGCCTCAATTTGGGCCAATATGTGTGAATATTCTCTCTCTCCCTGTGCTTTTTATTTGGTCATTAACTGGCACTCAAGTTTGATGGGTGAAAACGGGGTGAAAAAAATATATACTTTTATTTAAGTTCACAGGTACTGAACTAAACACGGACGGGTAGCACAAATCAGAGCACACTGCAGGATGTTATAAACAGCAGCAATAGACCACACCGCAGCTGGGTGCTTCTCAACAGCGGAGACAAGTTAATTAAGTCCGGCACATGCCCAAGGATTCGCCAGTGATCACATCTGGTTTGTATTTTGACTGTAATCGCGGGTAAGATGAGAGATAAAGGTGATTGTGATTTGAACGGAAAGGACGCTAAATCTACGGCACTCAAGTCCAAGAAAAAAGAGGAAGAAATATATTAATTCTGAAAGTATTCCTTCTCCACAACCATAACCCGTTATTACCTGAGGCCAATTCTTGCTATTCTTTTGCACAACAGAAAAGTGAAGCTTTTGGTCATGCTTCACACACTGTCAATGCTGTCGGACAGAATTCAATTCCCAGTGGATTCCTCGCTACTCACACCAGTGCAACCACACTTGCAATTTCCCAGAATTGCACCTTTCTATAGTTACTGTATTATTATAACAAATCATACTGCTGTACCATCCTCCCTCGTTGTCGTTTACTCGGACTCGTCTGTCTTTAATAGCAATCTGAGTGTGACTAATCAATTGAGCCTATTCATTTACATATACACAAGCCATTAGTTGCACTGGTCTTATACTGTATAGTTCTACAGTATGCCAATCTCCTGCCAGTCTCCTGGGTCCATTCTCCCCCACTTCACTTCCAACGTGTAGTCTGCTGGAAGAGTTGCTTGCTGACTGTCAGCTTTACTGCTCCATGCTCCTGTTATCCAAGCTTTCACAGCCTCAACAGCAGCCGGCTAGGTGTTGTACTGTCAGTCAATGAAGAGGGAGCAGTGTTGCCATGTCTGCTAAGCGACTTTGGGCTTGTTCTTTTTTCTTTTCTTTATATGAAGTTGTTCGTAAATATTGGTAGTTGTGGTTTTTTTGGAGGGGAGGGCTTGTTTCTAAAGCTTCCTAATGTTTAATCCCCCCCCCCCCCCCCCCGAGGGGTCGCAACCACGGGTTGAGAACCCCTGAAATAGCCGATCGGCTATTTTCAAATATCTGATGCATAAAGTGCTTGTTTCTATAGACCTGGTTGCTTTGTTCCTCACATAATCTGCCAACACTGGTCACTGATCGCGAGGGAACATGCGTTGCTCCCGTGCTTGCGGTTATAGGTTAGGGTTTGAGGTAGGTTGTCGTTTGTCGGACCAATGACAAGTCTGAACTAAGTACTGCACCCAAGGTGGGGTGGGTTGCTCTTTTCTCCCGAGGCGTGACTGACAGGACACCTACCTTCGATTTATACGACTGGTCGGGTTGACCGATTACATTTGGCATTGATTGGCATTGGTTTCCTGTACATATCCCATCCACGGCACTGACCTTATCGCATATATTGATCCGTGTTTTCTTTCCTCAGTCTTGACAGATAATCGTTAGAAATGCACAGTGTGTCCACATTGGCCACGATAGATCTCCACCTGGTTTTCAAATGGCTTTGAGCAGTGGTTCCCAAACTGGGAGTCGGGACACCCAGGGTGGTCCCCACATTATTTTCTGGAGGTCCCCATCTGATGGGCTTCATATGCTACATAGGTTTATCACTCAACAATAACAGTAATTATTTCTAAAGTGACGACGGGACCTGCCTTTTTAAATTGGACAAATTGTCAAATATTACATCATAAAATTAGCCGATGGACAAGCTCACAACGCCTTGCACATGTTAGGCTATTTTCACAATATCTTTGGAACCCAGTCAAACTAAATTGAATGCCTACAATTACCAAATGCTTGTCAGGGTGGGTGTGCCCAGTTCAAATTATGATTAGTGGTGTATTTTGGGGGGTCGCGGACTAAAACAGTTGGGAAATGTTGGCTTTGAGTACGTTCCATTTTATGCTGCAGAATGTGTGTTTTTTTGGGGTATTTGGATCACACTGATGGTTTTATAATGTGTGTTAACTTTGGATGTGGGGCACCACTCGCTCTCCACTGTGGCTACAACCAATACATGCTGTGCTCGTCCGAGCCTGAAATTAAAACACAGTTTTTATGTCAAGTAAAGAGAAAATGGTGGCGGGGAAGTCTAGTACTTTCTGCAACCTATCATCTAAGATGGATGCACAACTCCTCTGCCTAATAAATGTCAGAAGTGTGTAAATAAAGACAGCAAAGTGACAGAGCAATACGCCTTTTGATTTATCATGCATAAATATGGCTCCGGATGCCTCTGCGTCTATACCTCGAGGTAGCCTATCCCTATATAGACAGCTCTCGCACCTCTATCCATCACACATTCACCAACCCAGCTGATTCCACTGTCGTTTACCGCTGTCCTTCAACTGTCAATGTGCTAAAAGGTGCATGCGTGTGTGTGTGCGTGTGTGCGTGTGTGTGTGTGTGTGTGTTGGTGTGTTTGGTTACCATGTGTGTTGAGTAGTGGTTCCCAAACTGGGTGTTGGTGTGTTTGGTTACCATTGCCATTACCATTGCCATGGTAACCAAACATTAAACATTTCCCTGTCAACTGTTTTTTTCACCACCAGCACCACACGTTTCCATCCACGGCACGGCTAAATTACACTGTTTAATGAATAATTACATTTTAAATTATGTCATATAAGGCGGTTAGGGTTAGGTTAGGATTGAGGTTTCGGATCAATATGCTGTCGGAAAAAAGACCTGCACCCCATATAAAGTACTTAAATATGCGGCACGTAAATATGCATCCCTATTCGGGATACATATGTATACAGCATACATATGTATGCTGTATGGTGGCTGTTGGGTTGGAAACCTTGTATGTCCAAAATGGTAACTTTTCAGGAAATATGAAAAATGTAATATTAAACCTGTGTCTCATTGGATCCAATGTAGTCTCACAAGCTCTTGTTAAAGGAGGAGTTCACCCATGTCGCATTCCTAAACCAATAATGTATTGACCAGTGGCGACGCCGGTATAGTAGGAGACTCAAGCAGTTTGAGACTCGTTCCTATTGGTCATCAAATTATTGGTTTAGGAAATGCAACAAAAACAAAAAGGCTTGATGGGGAGTGTAATTGATAAGTCATATTTTTGGGTGAACTACTCCTTTTCATTGGTTCAATATTTACTGTGTAAAACCCCCCACAGGGCCCACCTGACACACACACACTTAATCACTTTCATTTAATAACTTTTTTTCAAAGAAATACATGAAAAAAACATTCAGATACAAGGTTTTCTGCCCGGCAACAGCAGCGGTATGCTAATTCACCAGCTCTCCCACAGGCGTTCTCCGCCTGTACAGACCTGTCATTTAACGGGTCACATGCTTGAGGAGGAAGTGGGGAAAACACAGGCTTCATGCTGAGAATGGGAATTCAATTAAAAGCCTGGTCTGACATCACATTATTATCTTTGTAATTATCAGCACCCCTCCCCCCGATTTCACGCTGAACAAGGGCACCGTAATTAAAGTTATACACGTGAGTTGAAGTTGAAGAATTGTGGCCACAGCGATATGTGCAGGCGGTAGTAAATGGATTAATGGAAGACCGTAAATATTTCACGACTTCATCATGCCAAAGCTGTGGCTGGAGGCGCTCCTGTGTCAAAGTGGTGTAGATTTGCCTTTCAATGGTGTCTTTTTAAACCACTTCCAAAGCTATAGCATCCCAAATTTTGGGCATTTGGGTGGATGTTTAAACCTTTCCAACAATGATTGCTATTCAGTTTACAATGAAATTGTAAGTGGTTAATAACTTAATATAGATCAGTGCTTCTCAAACATTTTCAAGTCAAGCATCCCCAAATGTATATGTATTTGGCTGCGGACACCCCGTCTGACAAAGCTGAAAGCTTGTATATCTGCTATTTTTGAATAGCCAATGGATAAAGTAGTTGAAATGATCGTGACTCGCTGGTAAGCCCCAGGGACCCCACTTTGAGAACCACTAATACAGTATTTATATGGATCATAGACCATGAGTATTATTTTAATGTGTGCAGTGTATCAGTGACAAGTGACAGGCTATGGTGCATATATGTTGTATGACACAAGTCTGTGAAGTCGCCTAATGGGAATGGGAATCTGTGGGAATGGGAATCTTGAGTCTGTGACACCGTCAATGTTGGCTGTCCTTGCCGGCCATCTTGTGTCTAATTAATGGACTGGCGTGGTGCATGACAGAATGCTGATTCACACCATTAACTTCACTCTGTAAAGATGCACCACACATGCACACAGAAGATGGTTCACGCCCACATGTAGGATTATAGTCTCGTACTGAGATTGTGTTACGATGTGTGTTCTTTTTATTAACCACTTGAAGAAGCACTATGTACCTTTCCTCTTCTACCCCAGATTTTAACCAGGTTTCCTGCGCAAGTGCTGACATTCTTACCATTGGGCTAATAGAGCCGGCTTTCTTGCTCAGGGGATAAATTTAATCTTGGCCACAGCTGAGTGGTTTGTAAGTCAGCCTCGGCAGGTAGAGGGTCTGGGTGTTGCATGTAGGTTCAATTCGAGGGCATGTCAGCGATATGTCGATGTGTGTCCCTAAGCAAGACTCTTAACCCCTAGTTCCTCCCTGAGTGCCGTAGAATGGCTGCTCACTGCTCCTAGTTATCAGAGCGGTAAATGCAGAGGATGAATTTCACTTACTGGTATGTGCATATACTGTGTATACATTTAACCCATTGATGCCTGAGGCCGAATCTGGGAACGCCTTCTAGGGCCTGACCTAAGGTTTCTGAAAACCTTCAAATTCTGATGATTTTTTTTTTTAAATCG
Source organism: Protomyctophum bolini (assembly GCF_963924005.1). Lineage (NCBI taxonomy): Eukaryota > Metazoa > Chordata > Actinopteri > Myctophiformes > Myctophidae > Protomyctophum > Protomyctophum bolini. The sequence continues at coordinate 14,043,287 of NC_137882.1, read as the reverse complement.
TTATGTTGCTACATGTATAGCAATAGCTGATGAGACACAGAGAGCACGGCCGGCATCAAGGGTAGAACAACGTATACGTTGCACCAGGCATCAATGGGTTAAGGTGACAACAAAATTATTAGTGTGGTTGCTATATGCAACACACTATTGTCCTCGGTTTGAGGTAAGACATAATTCAGTTCCTGCAGTGCATTTCTCATGACTCAGTGCAACCACACTTGCAATTTCAGAGAATTGCACCTTTCTAGTTATTATTATTATTATTATTATTAAGTTTAAGTATTTTCCAGCTCGGAAACTGACTGCTGCCATAATGGAGGAAAGTGCTTTGAGGTTTCAGCGTTCAGAGTTGAAACAGTGTTGTGGCGGGTGACCCCCGCTGTTCCTTCCCCACATGCACTTCCTACCCGTTGCGGTGAGGAAGCTAATAGCTGACATTTTTCCCTCTGACAGAATGGCGATAAGCAGCCCGTTCATGGCAGGAAGGACTTTATCAGGCACCCCGGCTATCTCCCTATCAGCAGGCCTTCTGCCTCTCTCAATGCGGGTTGCCAGGCAACCCACGCCGCCCAATCCCTATCGGCCCCCTATAATTCAATGGCCATGGGTCTAGACAGCCGAAAGATGCTAAGGCTCGTGGGGCGTGTGCGTGCATGCGTGTGGTGGCACGTGCCCGTATGTTCAGGAGATGTGGTGTAGAGAGATGGTGTTGGAATATAAATGACCCCGTTTGTCACCTTGGCTCAGCTGGGGGAATGTGTCCTCATATCCTGAACCCCAAATAATGCCCTGATTTATATTCCATAGTATACGACACACTCGGCCAAGAGCTGATTTTGAAACTAACAACGTGTCGACTTCAGTTCTTGTCTGCGAGCAACAACCGTTGTGCGATGGAGTATGAATTGAGCTTAGCCGCTTTCAACTGTGGCATCCCTGTTTGATGGGCGTGTCATTATTTTCACACATTTATCGTTGAGTGCTTGTAGATGGCTATTTTTAAACAAGGCTTAGTGCTTAAAAAGTGAAACTATAACAATTATAATTGCTCTTAGACCTTTATTCTTTTATGCCATTTTATTTGATTATACTTATTATATTCATTTTAAATGATATTCTTTATTCTGTCCCCTGTGTGCATGTCTCTCTCTTGTAGATGGCCTGTTTGGAAGGTGCCGGGAGCTCGGCACAGAACAGAACACATATGATATTTCCCCCTCTGCTCTGCAACGCATCAGGACTCTCCTGCAGAAGCTGGCCCACAGAGGTAAACGTCTGCCTGTTCTTCTGACTGCTTGCTCATTTCACACGACTGTCTCTGGTGCATTTTCGTAATGATTTAACCCATTAAGACATCAGGCCGAGTCTACAAATGTCTTCTAGATCCTCACAGTTGTCTGAAAACCTTAAGTTGCTATCAGTGGTGTAACGAGACGTCAGTAGGCCCTGAAGCGGGGTGGTCACAGCCTTGCTATATATGTCAAGGACCCCCGAAATTATATGTACCCGTATTGTGCCGAATATAAGACTACTCTGATTATAAGACGACCCCCATATTTCAAGACTAATTTGTGGAAAATGAACATTGAATGTCAAATAGTCTAGTCCCCGATTATAATACGACCCCAATTTTAGGATATTTCCATTGGAAAAAAACATACCGGTAGTCTTATATTCAGGCCAATAGGACCCCAGAAGCAAAGATTTTAGTTAAAAATTTTCGCTTTGTAAATACGGTACATATACATAAAAAAATGTGCACGCATTTTCGAGACTTTTCAAAAACAGCAGATCTACAAGCTCATATCGTGTCACGAAGTGACGCTTCCTATATCTGCTATTTTTGAACAGCCAAATAAATCTAAAATGACACGGATGCTTTCCCGGTTTGAATGGGTTAACCTAGTCTATCAGCTGTCTAACAGGACTGCATTTAAAAGGCAGTACAAGTTTAAACGAGGCCAAATGGCAAGGCTGTCCATTTGGCCGCAGCCCGTTTCAATGCACCATGGGGCTTGGGCCAGGCCGTCGGACTGTCATGCGGAGAGCCATTGTCATGCCATGATCGTATAACTCCAACAGGCAATCTAATTGTCTTGTATGCTGCCAGGACATTTAGTGCTAATTTTGTGGATGAGTAAGTGTGCTGCGTGCACGGTAATCATGTTAGACGACCTCTCCTGCTCAATCAATGCGAGCCCAGCAGCTAATGTGCTTGTTAGAACAGGGTATATCATGTAGTCGAGGGGATTGTCTCTATAGCAAATAAAAGGTATAAATGCTAGAGAAGATAAATAATAAATACAACGTGATCTACAGTTTAGTGATTCGCTAACATTTTGATGTCAAGGACGGACCTCGATAATAAAAGAATCCTGGTACGCCCACACTCTGCCAGACTGCACGGTATACAGGAGTGGATTTATTGAAGGAGAGGCAACATTTCGGTCACTGGTGACCTTCTTCAGGCATGACGTCAAGGACCCATGCAGCTGCATTCATATGTACAGTATTTGGCATTTGAAAAGACCCCCATAAGAACTTATGGGGACCCCCTGGAACCCATTGTACTCATAATAGCCACAGTACAGTATATACTGTAATCATGGTCTGTTTTTTTCCTATTGTCCCTAGCTGGACATAAAACTGAAATAATGTTTTGGTACATATAGCTTTTCGATTGAATCTGTCTCGTCTCAACTTCAGCTCCCTCCTGTTCCTATCACGTGAAAGAAGTCTGGTTCTCTCTGGTGGCTTGCACTGATCGAGGCATACACGCACACAGCTGATCTGTGATGTTACAGCCATCGCTGCTGGTTATTACGGGCAGCAGATGAAAGTGTCGGTTTGCCGCCTCCAGGTAGTCTAGACATCTGAAGCTATTAGTGTTTCTGACAAACTAATGATGGCTCGTTTCACCAGGCAGCTGTGTTCTTGGGTACAAGAAGTCCTTCAAATGCCACATTCATTATAAAAAAATAAGTGTTATTACTTACGGTGGCCTTGAGAGTAACTTGGATCAGTGTGTTTCTGTTGGGGACATGGTGATAAATAATTCCAAGGCTCGCTGTCTGGAAAAATATACTTCTCCAGTTTTCAAATGGATTCTTCAAGCAAATGCAGTGGGTGATTCTGGCCACCAGGGGGCAGCAGATATCTTTAAGACAAACTGGCCACAAAATAATGCCAGCCCTGCCTTCCTAATTGGCTTTGCTGGCAACTCAGAGTTTAATATCTTCTAAACAGGCGTAAACTGCTATTGAAAATCATTAAGAACACGCGGTCGGGCCATAGTCGGAAATAACAAAAAATAAATAAAAAATTTGCGCTGATGAATATTAAGTGCTGAGGGAGGCCATACATTTATTCTAATTACTGCTCAGAAATAAACGAATGAGACCGAGGGGGGGAGAGAGCAGATCCTGTGTGTAATTTTGCCTGCTCCTTTTGAAAAGGTGTCTAATCCCTCAGATGTTATTTGGACATTAGACTTGTTCACTGTGACCTTGTGTGTGCGTGCGTGCGTGCGTGCGTGCATGCGCGCGGTGTGCTCCTCCGTGTGAACGCGTCTTTCGGAGCGACAGCTCACGGCGGACATACTGCAGACATGACATCATCACTGTGTGGATCTGTGAATTCTCTCGTCTCTTCTGTCTGGAAGAATCACATCCAAGAGGGAGACAGACAGAGGGCACATTATCTGTGGATGAGTCCACAATGCTCTGTTAACGCTCACTGGTGCGTTATTCTTATCAGCTCAACGGCTATTGAAGTGTCATCTCTGCTCTGAGACGTGGTGGGACACCAACCCACTGCCGGCCCCCCAAGCCACCCACCACCCCCGTTCACTCACAGACAGGGTTATCAGTGGTGGAGAAAGTACTCAAAGGTTTTACTTCAGGAAAAGTTTCAATACTGCAATGTAGAGATGCACTGTTGCGTGAAAGTTAAAGTCTGGTATTCAAAATTAAAAGTAATGTAAAAGTACTCATTGTGCAGAATTTCCCAAGTTCATAATGAATACAAATATTTTGAAAATGGCAAATCTGCAAGCACAGCTTGCAGATCGGCTATTTTAAAATCACAGATGTAGCCTATATCTATAGGGCTGAGGTGGTTAATGTGTGTTTTGTAATAACCATAATCTAGTAACTAAAGCTGTAAAATAATTGTAGTTGAGTAAAAAAAAGTACAATCTAACAAAAGCATGAAGAAAAGCATGTGATCTATGACGTGTGTGTGTGTGTGTGTGTGTGTGTGTGTGTGTGTGTGTGTGTGTGTCTGTATCTCTGTATGTGCCCCCCTGCTCTCTTGCACAGTCCATCTGCATTTTGCACACAGACATTGACCATTATGTTATGCAGGGCACCACAAAGCCCTTTTTTCCAAATTAACAAACTGAAAGCTATTTATTTCCATTTATTTTACTGCACAATGCACATGGGTGGTTGCCACATGCAGCTTCATCCTTACTGTGCATGTGTGCACGGTTGCTTTACTGCGCATGCGTGGTTGCGTTACACCATCATTCGCTGCCTATCGAATTTTGCCGCGGGCCGCTGAACACTCCACGCCTCATAACAACGACTCACAGCCGTATGTTTTTGGATGCCTACGTCTCTACATTGCTACATTTCACCTCTACAAAAAAACACTGACTCCTGTACTGACCGCGATGAAGCGAACGTCTGCACACACACTGCTTCTTCTAACGTGTGTGTGTGTGTGTGTGTGTGTGTGTGTGTGTGTGTGTGTGTGTGTGTGTGTGTGTGTGTGTGTGTGTGTGTGTGTGTGTGTGTGTGTGTGTGTGTGCGTGTGCGTGTGCGCACGTTCGTTCGTTCATATAATCGAACAGGTATAAGGATTAGTATTGGAAATTGTACTGAATATTGGAAATACTCCAATAGAGTAAAAGTACCTCAAAATTGTACTTAAGCACAGTACTCGAGTAAATGTATATACTTTCCACGACTACTCCCCCTTGTTCACTCACAGAGAGGGGTTATTGAGACCATTGTAATGGAACCCAAATCGAAGCGCGGAAGAAGAGAAGAGTGGCGGGCGGGCGGGCGGGGAAAAAAATGAGACATCAATTGAATCGATTTACCTTTATCTTGCACCGCGAGTATATGCAGGTATAGAAATCATGCAATCTCAGTGTGCCGCGCAACACCAATGTCATTTAGATCAATAGAAATTGACCCCTATACAAAAGATCCTTTGTGGTTTGTCATGCAGCGTCGCCACTGGCGGAGGGCTACATTGTCTGTTATTACATTTTTACTCACAATGCCTTTTCAACACACTATAGGGGCTGTCATCCCATTCCCAACTGAAAATGACTTTTATATTAGACTGAGAGTGGGGGCAGGGAACTGGTATTCCCAGTGTGCAGTCATGGCACGCCTGTTCGTTTCAAATCCAAGCTGCTGTCATATCGCTTTAGGGTGATTATGGGGATTTTCGGGAGTGTATATTTACGTGTATATGTATTTGTATTAATCTGTGTTTGTCTGCTTAGTGTACTGTATAACTTCGGAATGATAACACATATCAGCACTTTGGTAAGATATAAACATAATAGAAATCACAAGGCGCTTTGTGATGTTACACGAAAGATGTACCGGTAGTTGCGTTTCTGTTGCATTTTAATAACCTGTTTCCTTAATGTTTTGGTTATTTAGCTCATTGGTACCACCTCAGAATATTTGGCTCTCCAAGTACCACCATAATAACTGATGTTAAAGATGGAGTGCCACAATCTTTATATTTTATTCCACTTCCACCAGTGGTACTATAGTACCAGTGGTTGGGAACCCCTGATTTAGTTGGTTCGGGGTATGCGGGTTGTGTGAGGTTGCATGTGTGATATATGCTTCATGCTAGGATCACAGTAGGAATCTGAGTAGAAAATATCAACATGCAATACCCATGTTGTCCCAGAATTCAATATTCTAATGCTAGCATCATAATGCATCGTGGCATTTACATGAGGTATGTGGACAGGTATAACAGTATATAACCAGTGTGGGATTCAATGACCATAAACTGACAGTTTCAAAATTCTCAAGGGGAAAAATGTGTTTTATTACTCTGTGGAATGCCCTCCCTTCAGCCCTGAAACACACTAATTGGTCATAGTTAGATCCCAACCCCCGGATACCCCCCTCCCCTTCTCTGTATTCTTCTCTTAGGGTACCTCTTGTCCTTTATGTATAGCTTCCAGCCTTATTGCAATATTACAATGAAAACCTGCATCTGTGTGTGTTAGTCACGCCTCCATACTGTATATGGTCACGCATCGTGAGGATACTTGATCATCACCTAGATTTGCATATACGTATGCCAGCAACTCTACATCGGATCTCAAACCCTTAGATCTCCATATATGGAGCTGACCTGTTCTGACATTCCATATGTTTATCCTTCCCCACCTGTCCTTCCTGTTCTGACATTCCATATGTTGATCTGACCTCTTCAAACCCTGTACACTCAAGACACGCTCCATATATGGTACATAATTCACCACTGAATCCACAGGTACTGTACACAGGTACATCATGCATTTGTGTTTGCTACAGTATAGCATGCAACAAAACCTATACAATTTAATTTCATAGTCTAGTAGTGTAGTCTATGTCAATAATACTAGAAGATAATGGACAGTTGAAAAGAAAGGCGTGCATGTGAGCACACACACACACACACACACACACACACACACACACACACACCAGGGCACACATCCAGTACCGCACTCAAACACCAACATGCATACGTCCAGTGAAAATGGGAATGTTATGTGGAAAATGAGAGCGCTTATATTATATTGATTCACTCAGTGTGTGTGTGTGTGTGTGTGTGTGTGTGGGGGGTGGGGGGTGGGGTGGGGTGGGGTGGTGGAGGAATCATTTCAGTGAAGTGACAAACCTTCTACTGCAGATTTAGACCGAACATGATACTTTTCTTTAATGTTTATTGACTTGCAAATATCCTTTTTACTGTCCTCTCGCAGATGTTCACCAAATGCTTTGCGAGCTTTGTGGCAAATATGAAATGATTTCTACAGAGGAGGCCATTTACAAATGGTCAGTCAAATGTGGTTGTTCATAATGTTTGCCCCCCTACGACAGACACTCATGGCCACATTGACTGCCAATGATGTAGATCTACGTCATCGGGTGTTTTCAGTGATTACGTTAAGAATGACCAACGTATGAATGACGCTAGGTTGTTAAAGACGGATACAACTGGAAATGAACCAGAGATGTTTTATCTTTTTGTTTCGACTCCGTCCGCCTCCACGTTATCAGATTTTGAAAAGTACATTCATCTCAGATTATTTTCCCAGATTGCACTAAAGAACCGATGATTGCGTTTACGAATTTCTTGTACATTTAAGACGATCGTCCGCTCCTCCAGACAGCGCGTGTTTACATCATGGATACATGGCCGGTCCTGTGGGTTGACAAAACAAGGTAAAACACAGAACAACACTGGCGGTCGGCGGAATAATTACTTAATTAATACCCGGCAATCAAAGGACTGCACTTCCATCAGTACTGTACGTGTCATTGTCTGCTCCACAGTTTCAGCCGTGCATTATATCGTATACTTTTACTTAAAACTGTGATGTGACAATAAAGTTGATTCTGATACTGTAAATATACATTTTCCCCACCTTAATGGTAAATAGATGTAGTTTTTGTTGACCTTTTCTCCAAAGTCATTTGCTAAACGTTGCACGATTAATAATACAGTGAGCCACAGGAAAATTACTGTTAATTTGTTTGTGATGTCAAAGATTGATGCTGCAACTGCACACCCCAATGGCTGGGCTGCACAATTACTCTGCAGCACCAAATTTAGATTGACACATTTTACTCATTTGAAATTGTTGCTAAATTATTCACCACTCTCTTCCATTAATCCCTTTTTAAATCAGTGGGTGGACGGAACTAAAGGAAGGACAATCTGCATTTCAAAAACACCACATGAACACACGCAGACAGGATCATCTCACCTATAATGCACTTTGAATATGTAGGAGGCCTGTCTGTCTGTCTGTCTGTCTGTCTGTCTGTCTGTCTGTCTGTCTGTCTGTCTGTCTGTATGTCTGTCTCTGTCTCTTTTTCTCTCTCCTGCACTCTTGATTAATTGAATACATTATTAGACAGAAATGTAAACAGAACAAGGTTAAAAAGGTAAAGGATAACAGAAAAAGGTAACAGGGGACTTGTTTCCACTATGTATTCAATTCTATCAATCCTATATCCAACTCACATATCATCTTTCTCACTCACAAGTCTCTGTCTCTCTCTCTCTCTCTCTCTCTCTCTCCCTCCCCCTCCCCCCATCTCTCTCTCTCCCCGCTGTCCCTCGACCGCTGTGAGATTAAAGAACCAGGAGAACAACAGAAGTATCTGGCTTGTTTGCAAGCTGTAGCACTAATGGCAGGGCACTAATTAACCGAGGCATTTGCCTGAGACGGCGGCCGCCATCCTGAACGGCACAGAAACCCGTGTCGTCACTCGGAGACGGGGCCTGCACTTTCCCCGGATTTACAAATGCATTTGCATGACATTTAGCTCCTCGGCGCCGGGGATAATCAGCTGAGAGCTTGATTGAGAGGAAACCAACCGTAGAGCCCCCCCCCCCCCCCCCCCCCCCCGACACCTTTTCCCCCCCGATTTCTTCCTTTCCAAAACGGTTCATTTGGATTCGTTAATTTCTACCCGCCGTACTTTTCTCGCCATCTCTACCAAGACGCACGCACAGACGCGCACATCGCGCGCGCACGCATAAGTACATGCACGCAGAGTCCCAAAACACGGTATGTATGGAAATGAGTGCATCCCCCAGGAGATATGGGAGGGATGGAGGTGTCACAGTCAATCAAGTCGGTGTCAGCCATCCTCCCGTACCCTCACCACCATCAGACGTTTACATCGCCACTGAACCCATTAACCAGCCGCAGCTAACCGCAGATACTTTATGGGTCCTCCAGGGTCGAAAGCAAACCCGAACAGCCGCCCACATCTGTTGTACCGCAATGATGATGGCGTGTATGATAATCGCCATACACTGGACGTGTGGCAGGTATATGTACACCAGATCGGAGCAAGCTTGGGATTGTTAAGTGTTATTGTGGTACGGATGAATGGACAGGATGTGTTCCAGAACGGTGACGACATATGCTTCTTTGTGCCTCCTTTCAGAGCTGCCAAGAATGACTCGGAGGCATCTGTAGCTCGTCTGCATAGCTCAGATCCTCATCTGGCGCCCCTGTTGAATATCTATGAGAATACCCACCATGCATGCACCGTCTGAGAATACCTAGCGTCTATATGGGTGAAAGACCAGGCTAATGAATACATTCTCTATGTTGATACTTTTAAATTATTCTTTAAAAAACATGCATTCTTACCCAGGCGGTGTTGCACTTCTGTCTCGCTAGACGAGTGCCTCTGAACAGCCCCATAGGGTGTGGTATGATGAGGCTGCTAAGAATCTGAATCTTAGCAAAGGAACTGAAGTCATCGGCCGACTCCAGCTCATTAAAATGTGCTCCCGCGGCAGAATGAGTGAAAGGTCATCAAGCGAGCTCATTGGCCTGACTCAAAAGTATAGCGTCTTTGGTATTTCTATGTTATTTGGCCGATGGAATGCTACGCCTTTTGGCTCTTTGGGAACGGGGCCATGTTTTGGGTGTCTCTTTCGCTCGGGCAGCCCCATCTGGCCTTGGCACCGCGGCGCTCTGCCCCTGCCCAGGAGCTCTGCATCCCAACTATGTGTTGGCAATTAGCGGTGATGCTGGCAATGCGACAAGCCTCAGTGTGACATTCTCTCAGGGCTTGCATGGTGACTGTTTGCGTGTGCACGACACGTGCTCAATAATCCTAATCGTTTTTTCTGTGTTATAACTTTAGGCTCTCTATCTACTCTGGTATTCTAATTCATCCTTGCTCTGAAGCCTGAAGTTATATTTTCTTCGCTGTCAGGTTACACCCATAACCATATAAATACACAAAAAAGTTCAAAAGCTTGTTGTGCTACGAAGTATTTTTTATTCCTTTCATGTTCAGCTTTCACATTTTAGTTGGAAGGATATTTTTGAGACCTGGTTTGTGAAACAAGTGGAAGGGAAATCTTAATGGGCTCTATCTTTGCACATATGGCATTTTGGAAAGAACTTGGGCCCCTTCCCTATAGGTACCAGTAAGACGCGCAAACGCGGGAAGCGAACGCAGCTCGTACATATTTGGGTTTTGGACGTATAGCTGCTTTGGGGACTCCTTATATGGTTATGGCTGAGTCATGGTGACGTAATCACTCGGCTCCATATATGGGCACAAAAGCGGGACAGACACACAAACAGACAGACAGACATGATCTGCTAGGTCTCATAGTAAGTGCTCACTGCGTTCGCAATTACCGATTGTACTAATTCAGGCTCTGTTCAATTCTGGTCAAACACTGTGCTGCTATTGTGCACATCTCAAAATGTCCTTGAGTGGGTTCCAAATGGCCCCGAACGCAGATGCGTAACTAGATGTCAGTGGGCCCCGACAACGCAGGCTGATCAGCGAGGGCCCCCGACAACACTGAGTTATAGTGGTCCTTGAAATTAAAAGGTTTGAGAACCACTAAATGGAACAGAGGCTTAATTAGTATCATCGGTAACGCCTGAGAAGGAAGTAAGGAAGGGTCCCGGAAGTATAGGAAGCGTTATTCTGTGAATCTGTGTGCAATGTGCATATCCATATCTCCATCCACGTCTCGTCGGCAGGTCTGACATGGCAGGACGACGTCACACAGCAGGTCATCTCCAGGGAGCTGTCCAAGTTGAGGAGGGTCCCCTCCCGCCGCCCGACCACGCCCCCAAGTCCGCGGACCCTTTACGGCGGCCCGGCGGCGGCGGCCAGGCAGCGGAAGCCCGCGGAGTCGCATCTTAGCCGGAGCCTTCAGAAGTACCTGGAAAGCCTGAGCTTCCTGCCACAGTCTGGAGTCACGGTCGGGCAACTCGGGGCCCAAGGCGAAGGGATTGGGACTCAGGTAATGTACCTGGGAAAAGGCTCAGCGTTATCGCCGTGCTCAAATCCATTTGTAAGCTGATATCTTGACGGGATCATAGATGTGCCATTGGGTCTGTGAAACACACTTTTTCTTAAGCGTTCTGCTATTGATATCATCGTTCCGTTTAAGCACACCTATTGCCAAGGGTTCAAGTCGAATGATCACAAACGCGACCAAAAGGAAAGGCTTTTTTTGTTTTTGTCGTTGTTACAGAGCACATGATGGAAGACTCCTTATTTTTACTGCAGCATCCAAATGGCCGTGTGAGATGTCCTCGCATTGTTTTGTTAGCATTCCGCTCTTTCCACTCCCCTGCGGTGCCAGGAGCCACATTGTTACACAAAGACCCCCCCCCAGCCGCCGCCATCACATCTTCACATTTTTCAATCACCATATTTGGGGGTTCAAAACCCTGGGGTGTTGAGTGAATGAAGGAGCTTTGCATCCATCTCTCAGAGGCCAAACGTATACTTCCTGCTGCCATGTCAGTGCAACGTTAATGCCATCCCACAGTTGAAAAGTTCAGGACCTTCCATATAGATGAGATGAGGCCCTTTGTTCCCGTGGCGGGATCTAAGATGGCAAACATGGTTGGTTTGAATGGTAGAGCCCTCTTCTCCCGCTGGGTGGATGCCATTATGGCGTCCCCGATGCACCCGACGTGGGGAGCAAGCATGACATTATGTTTCTATCCCTATACATTGGAGAAGAACGGGGGACTGGCATCAAAGGAGGGAGATTGATGGTATTTGACAAAGTGTAAAGGCCTTGTACATACTCTTAATTCATCATGTGTCAAATTTAAAAGTCATATTATGGCTAATTTTGAAATGCATCATTCTTTTGTTGTTTTGGATAAGGTTACAGCTACGAGTCTTTTACTGATGAGGTAGATAAGGCGTGTGTGTGTGTGTGTGTGTGTGTGTGTGTGTGTGTGTGTGTGTGTGTGTGTGTGTGTGTGTGTGTGTGTGTGTGTGTGTGTGTGTGTGTGTGTGCGTGTGCGTGCGCGCGCGCGCGCGTGCGTGCGTGCGTGCGTGCGTGCGTGCGCGAAACACATGAAATGACTCTTTGAGTGTCACTATCTCATCTGTGATTTCCATAATGCAATTTCCAAGGGCAGTTGTCTTTGGATCTAGAATCCACATTCATATCCTGTCCTGTCTAGCAAAGCCCGGGTCGCCCCGCTTCTATTTATTCCCCCTCCGTGCTAAAGCCTGTCACAACAGCGATGACCCACACAACCCATGTGCTAATCTCAAACAGACAAATGCGGACCTGGATGAGGCCCATTCTGTATAGCTACGCTCTGCCACTGTGGGTTGAAGTGTGTGTGTGTGTGTGTGTGTGTGTGTGTGTGTGTGTGTGTGTGTGTGTGTGTGTGTGTGTGTGTGTGTGTGTGTGTGTGTGTGTGTGTGTGTGTGTGTGTGTGTAAATCTCTAAATGGATGTAAATTGTCCTTGCATTGCAGAGTGAAGACTTCAGCCCTGATGGTCGTTTGGACTCTGGTCAGCCGAAGCCTCAGCAGGGCTGGCGAAAGTCCACGACCTACAGTCTCCAGAACGCAGCTAACCGTCCTCCCATCACCAAGGTCTACACTCAGAGTGGAGAGGGCCGGCTCCCTCAGACGGCTTCGGCCTTCTCCGGCCCGGAGCCAGCAGGAAGGACCAGGCTTCTCTCCAGCCCAGTGGAACGCCTTCTTGCCGGGGCGACGGGCACTCGGCTGCAGGGCATCTCGGGCAGCGAGACGCGGCGGCCCGAGGGAAGGCTCCACTACCTTGGCTACGTCGCACAGCCATCTCCGAGTGACCCCGGACGGGCTCTGTTACAGATGGCGAAATCCTCCTCCAGGCCGGATCTGCAGAGATTGATGTTCAAACCAGGCTCGGAGCGGCTGATAGCCAACGAACCACTTGGTCTCATGGATGGTAAGATCCCTTTCATTCATTTATTTTAACGTCCCCCAGAATTGTCTGTATTTGGCCGCAGACCCCCATCTGAATTTTCTATTTTCTCCAGGGACCGCCCAGAAGCAAATATTTGCGTAAAAAAAACGATTAAAAAATAGCAGATCTACAAGCTCGTAGCCCAGATGTGTGTGACACAGATGCGTGCCAGGTTTCAATGGGTTCATGTTGTCAAACTCCCTGCGTGTCGAACAACGTCCATATATGGTTCCCTTCCTTTCCCAGAGAGGTTCATCCAGAACATGGTGGACCAGCTGGGCAGGCGCGGCGGCAGCGTCGACGTGCAGGACCTGATGGGCCGGGACATGGACCAGATGGCAGAGGCCATCTCGGGGGTTCTGCGAGCTGGGGCCCGGCGGCCAGAGGGCCAGGGGGCCTCCTCCGAGGATGACGGGCACGACAAGACGGAGCCACTGCCAGCTTCTGTTGACCGAGAACAGGAGCAGTCACTGTCTGCAGCAGAGCAGGGCGCCATGCTGGAAAACCTTCTGAGAGGACAAGACCGAGGTACTGTGCAAGGGATTTCTATCGCTGCAAACACGGGCGTCCCATTTAGACCTGATTTAAAAACATTCACTTTGAAAGAATATATATTCAAAGATTTTTCCAAGTGTTGCATTATATTCAGCCAATGCCATTATAATGTACTAAATAATATATATTTGATAGAAAAGCTTTTCCTTTTATGGGTGATTAGTTCTGAGTCAAACTTTTTCTTTGTTAAAATACAGTTGGCAGCTTTCACAATTCTCCTCACATATATTGTGTTTGTTCACAGGCCAGCAACTCGATTCCACAGACAAAGAGCCAACTGACAAGGTGATTTCAAATTATTCTGCTCAACCAATAAATTGGTTTCCGAGGGAGAAAGTCTTCCTCCAACCTTATTCACCTTCAGACGTATAATAAAGTTTGAATAGATGAGATTTTTAAAGTTTTGTTGGCTAACATTTATCATTTAATGACGTGGGGAATCGAATGTAATATGATTGCGATGAGCTTTCTATGTACTTTAAATAATTTAGGACCCTGATATTTTGTTTGAACTGTCAACAACTAAAATGAATCTGATCTGAATCTGAATCTGAAAATGTAATCTTCACTGGCTGAAGCAATGCTAGTCTTTAAATCAAATCAAACATTTCATATAATTGAATAAGGCTGTCAAGCTCAATGATTGCATCTGTTAATGTTAATGGTTGATGAACAAACCAGCTGAATGGCATGGGACTTTAGATCAGTATTCAAATCTGTAGAGTGAATTACATTAACTTTAGAGCTTGGTATTCGATGCACAGAATGACAAAGTCTTTTCAGAGAATTGAATTGGCTCTTGTACAAGAAAAGAAAATAAGGGGGTAAAACATTTTATTTTTTTAAAAGGCCTCAGCTGCTGGTAAAATACATACCTGTCCTCCAGTGGTGGAAAGTAACTAAGTATACTGTATTTACTCAAGTACTGTACAATTATCAGGTACTTTCACATTACTGGAGTATTTAGGATTTTCTATACTTTTACTTCTACTCCACTACATCGCAAAGGCAAATATTGTTCGTTACTCCACTACGGTTATTTGAAAACTAGTTACTTTGAGGATTTAGATTATTATTACAAAACACACATTAACCACTTCAGCCCTATATAAACTTTCTACAAATAAACAAGGTTGTTGTGAGATTCTATATCTGCTATTTTCAATTTTTTATATACATTTTAGACATAATGATAACTGTGAAACATGTCATTCTGCGTAATCAATGAGTACTTTTTCTATGGCCCGTTAAGTATTATTTTCATGCCAATACTTTTGTATTTTTTAGTATTTACTAGAGCACATTTTGAATACCCAACTTGGCAGACTAATTCTACAATAGCGTATTTATTTATTGATACTATCCATCACTGCTGTCCGCTGCAGGACGCGGCCTTCCTCTCCAAGCTGCTGGACTATCTGGACTTGGAGCCGTTCGGCGACCCCTCCCTGGAAGCGGCCGGTCCGGCAGAGGTCAACGGCGGTGGCGGAGCGGCGGGTTGGGGCCAGAGAACGGTGGGACTGGAGAACGTTCAGAGCCGGGTGGTCCAGGGCCAGGCTCCTCCTCCTCCTCCCGTGACCGACCCGTGGGAGAAGAGGAAAGCACAGGTGAGGATGAGTGTTGATTTTGACTGCGGATTTTGATTCGTTTTTTGGGGTCATAGTCGTTTTGAATAAAATCTTGTTTAGTTTCGGTCATGTTTTAGTCATCTAGGGCTATTTGTGCCGTAAGATATTGGTCGACTAAATCTATAGCTGATTCAGTCGACTTTTTGACTTTTTGTCAGGCAGATTTTACACTTTGTTGCATGCTAAAATTAACCGATCTACAAGCTCACAACGCATTCCATCGTGGCACATTGTGAGCTTGTAGATCTGCTATTTTCAGAGCACAACATCCATCACAAATGACTTGTCTTTTAGTTCTTACTGCGTCTCTTCTCCACTATAGTCCCTCCCTAAAATTTTAGTCTAGTTTGTACTTGTTGGCAAAATTGTCGTATACAAAATAGATATTTCGTCTTTTTAGTCGCCATAGCTTACTTTTTATTTTGTTTTCATCCGTGAAAAAAGGCAGTCGATGAAAAAAAGATTCACCATAGTTTTTAGTCAACAAGATTAACACTTTGCACTGCTGGTGGTGGAGGCACCAGATGAGGTGGCGGTGGAGTCCCAGGTGCAGAAGCTGATCCAGCAGATGGCGCCAGCGGAGGCCGAAGGCAGCAGGCTGGAGGAGCCGCCAGAGAAGAAGAACATGAAGGTCAAGCTGGTGCACATCGGAGTGAAGGAGTTCTCCAGCCGCGGGAAGGACCGACACTTTGGCTACATCATCACCAACTCCGAGTGAGTGGCGTCAAAGATAACGTTCATTTAGGAGGACAGTCCCGATTGTAGCCACCCCGCTGAGAAACAGTTGGCTAAAAGTGAATTGCGGTCTGGGCTTAGCTTAAACGTTGATTTTTTTAAGTGTCAGCTGTTGACATCTAATCTAAGCCTAGCCCACAAAAAAAACTTTCACTTTTAGACCAGTTATAAACCGGTTTTAGACGTATTTTAGACTTCTAATAGCCCGAAAAATGCTCAGTGGGGCTAGAGGTGACATGGTAAATCTTACAAATGGTCTCGTAAGTGGGCGGCGGCCTCGGACGGTAAATCTCATGAACGTCCTATATGGTTAATGGTGCTACAGTAGATCAGTGTGTCGCTGGAACAGATAATAAAGTCGATTTTCTCCTGATTTGTCTCTCTGAAAACAGCCATTTTAGTATAAAAATAGTGGGAATATTGTGTGGCTTGGTAACAATCGGATCCAATATTTAGTTCAGTGACTACAGGGCTAAAGAATGGTTCAGAAGCTGTATTTACGTTAACTCTTCCATTGGAATGAATAGAAGTACAGAAGTACCTGCATTATTATTTATTATACAAAATAATAGAAAAAAAAAGACTGGACACTTTTTTTAATTTTTTTAACATATTCATCGTCTGCTGATTCGTATTTGTATGTGTTGTGCATCGAGGCAGACTCATTTTAAATACCGCAGTACAAATCCTATGTCTGTTCCCGTTTGTTAATTGAAACTGCATTTTAGAAACCCAATTTCTGCCTGTCTGAACCTCCCACACATGTCTTTTTATGGAAGAGAATACGGCAGTGTGAAATCCTCAACACGCATCACGCCTGATTACAATATAGCTGCCATGATAACTCCCTCAGTGTGTGGGTATTACAGCTATAATGATGATAGTGTGTCATGAAGGGCAGTCTCTCCTCCCCCCTCTCTCTCTCTCTGTCTCTCTCTCTCTCTCTCTCTCTCTCTCTCTCTCTCTCTCTCTCTGTCTCGGTGTGTGTGTGTGTGTGTGTCTGTGTGTGTGTGTGTGTCTGTGTGTGTGTCTGTGTGTGTGTGTCTTTTTCTCTCTCTCTTTCTCGGCTTCTCTCTCTCTCACCACTCTCTTCACGGGGCTCAGCGGAGAAGATAAGTTCCTATATCGACTGTGTTTTCGCCTGTGGCCCTGTCTTAAATCCCTTTATGGCGTTATCAAGCCCCGGTGTCAGTGGGTTGTCCTTCACCTGTTCAACCGCCGTTCGCTCTGACACAGGCCCGATGGAGCCCCTGTCTTTGACACCTTACGGCCACACGTGCGCGCGCCATCGCACGGACATTTGAAGTGGCGGGGGGAGATTAAGACACACAACATTGAGACAGGAGTGTGTGTGTGTGCGTGTGTGTGTGTGTATGTGTGTGTGTGTGTGTGTGTGTGTGTGTGTGTGTCTGTGTGTGTGTGTGTGTGTGTGTCGAGGGAGAAGGGAAGAGAAGAGGTCACCTTCTCAGTCCCTATAGTTTCATCCTTTGGCTCGTCTTCCTCCCGAGTCGCCCGTCCAGTCCCTCTGCGGCTAAGTGAGACCTGCGGCGGGGCCTGTGGTGCGTTCGCGTCTGCGTTTCTGCCGCAGAACCTCATGATTGCACGCTTGTTATCCCCGACTCCTTCACACCCCTGCAGTGAGGCTACACTAACCAGCTTATCTGACAGCTCCTGACATTGTGGTTGGGTTGGGGGGGGGGGAGGGGTAGCAGGGGTTTGGGGAATAGGAAGGAGGCTGCAGGGGGGGGGGGGGGGGGGGGGGTGTACAGACAGGAGGAGTGGAGGGTACGGATGAGAGAGAGAGTAGGAGAGAGGGGAGGTATAGCGAGAAAAGAAAGCCAAGGGGAAAAGTGCTAGCATCAACAACCAAGTCACTCCCGGAGCTCTCCAGTTGCTAGAATTGCGTTAAAGGAAGGTGAACGTGTCTGGAATCGCTTTGGCGAATCATTAAGTTTCAAAAGCTCTCCAAAAAGAAATAGAAAAAAAGGAAAGGGGAAAAAAACAGATACCCTCTCTCCAGTCTCCCCTTCAAAAGTGGAGCAAAATCAACCACGCATGCACACAAGCGCGTGTGCGTACGCCACACACACACACACACACACCCACACACACACACACACACACACACACACACACACACACACACACACACACACATGCACGCACACGCACACGCACGAACACACAAAATGTGAAGCATTGGGTAAAAAGCTGTAGTGGTTTGTGAAATGGGATCGCCATAGACGATATCTCAAAACAATACAATACATAACATTTTTAAAACCAAGCAAAAAAACAACATTACAAATAACATGGACATAACGTAGACATAACACATGGATCATTGCATCATGGATCTGTTACAGTGATGATTAGTGAAAACATGAACATGTAGTCTCAAGATGAGAGGACAGCACAGTTTTAAACAAATGAAAATATATTATTGAACGAATATGGGCAGGTAGATTGTTCCAATCACAAGGAACTTTGAACATAAATTATTTTTTGCCAACTGATGTGGGTATATTAAAGTAAACCTGTGAGCAATGTCTACGTTGATGTGTAGAAGTGTATGGTATCATAAGCTGTTTCAAATACTGTGGATAATTGAAATGAATGCATTTAAAGAGGAACTGCAGCCAGTGCTGCTGTCTGAGATTTTCATACAAGGTACAATGGTGGGTGAAATATGGGCAGTCAAGGACAAATCTGCATAAGTGGTTATATACTGTGTTCAAGGGAAGAAGGTTTGATTTAGGGGCAGTCTGATAAGTTGTTGAACTAGTTTCTTTCTTACTGTAAAAGTAAAACGGTTTCTATTACGGTATAGAACACCAGTACTGTAGTTGATTTTCCGGATGACTATGTTATCTACAGTATATGACATTTAAATGATATATTTGAGTCAAGCCAGAGACCAAGATATTTGAAGTTGTGTACCATCAAGACAGGAGATATTTAATGATTGATCGTTAGTTTGTGCTTTAATATTTTGATTATTAATGTCGACTGAGTTTGTAGTAAGTTATCTTGTGAAGTGTATATGACAGTGTCATCAGCATAGAGTTGAACGTTACAACCAGAGAAAATTTAAGGAAGATCATTAATAAAGATGGAGAACGAAAGTGTGCCTAAGGTTGAGCCTTGTGGACGTTCCTGTACTGCTAGGTCGGTTTTTTCTGCCCTGAATGACAACACAGTGTTTTCTATTGTGCAAATAGGAGTTGAACCAAAGTAAGGCATTACGTGAAATAGCAATAGAGTAAATAGGAGGTAGTTGTCAACGAGATCAAATGCCTTGGTTAAGTCAATAAAGATTGCACCAGTAAGTTTGCGATTAGCAGATGAGAGGAGTGTATGTCGTTGGTGAGTTTCAGTAGAGCAGTAGTTGTAGAGTGATTTGGACGAAAACCAGATTGAACAGATGAGAGATGTCAAGGACCCTAAATAATCTATGTATTTGTACCCCACATTTGTAGAAGGTCGAGAGACCCGATCCCCCCACTGACAAAAGCTAAATGGAAACTATATGAAAACTAAGCTACGGTGACTAAAACTATGACTAAATATAGGCCTACTGTCGGCTATTTTCAGCAAGTGTAAAAACAGTCATTACGACGGCATCAAGGCCCACCGAAATCCATTTTAGTCGACTAAATCAACTGTAGGATTTAGTCGACTACAATCTTATGATATTTAGTTGACTAAAACTAGACCTAAACTAGATCTAAACTATTTAAGAGACTACGACTAAAACTAAAATCAAAATCTGCTGCCAAAAACAACACTGCGTGGCAGGCAATTTTTTTTTGCCAACGGCTGATTCAGTCTGGCTTATGAGCCATGGGCTAAAACAGAATGACCCTCTTAAAGGGAAGAAAGTATGTCTGTGGCCGCCAGTGGTTATGAAATCACACGTCGTTCTGCTCATTCTGTGGCCATCGTTGCACGTCGTGCCTCTATACTAGCAACCGTGCGCAGTCCGAGTCACCTTGTGAGTCAGCCTGCAATGACAGTGATTCCAGGTTAAGATGTTAGCACTGAAACTCCTCTGTGTGTGTGCGCGCGCGTGTTTGTGCGCACATGTATTGAATGTGTGTGCGTGTGTGTGTGTGTGTGTGTGAGTGTGCGTGTGTGTGTGTGAGTGCGCGTGTGTGCGCGTGCGGCCATCTCATTTCCTCTGTCCCGCGTGTTGGCCTGCAGATTGCCTTTGTTTGGTCTATTTCCTTGGCGATTTACTCTTGGAGCGTGCGACAGCAGCCACGGACTGAGCCGAGAGATGAGGCATGGCTTTATCAGAGCGCCATTACACTTCACCTCCGTTCCATTTGCACCTTATTATTTTCATCTCACCGTGTTAGGAGGAGTGTGCATGCGCGAGCGTGCGTGCGTGCTTGCGCATCAGTGTGAACGGCGCAGGTGTGTGCGTACAGTATGTGCGTGCAGGTGCATTATGTGTGTGTGTGTGTGTGTGTGTGTGTGTGTGTGTGTGTCTGTGTGTATGTGTGCGTGCATGCGTGGATTCGCGGCGGGTTTGTATGTGAGAAAAAGTGGTTGTGGACAAAGAAAAAGAGAGATGAGAGAGAAAGGAGAGACACGTCGTCCATATGATGCAGCCATTACACCCCATGCAGGTTCTCCATTTGCACCTTATTGTTTGTTTCATTGCTGGAAAAAAGCAGGTGATTTACCAAGCCTGAACAGGCAGCTGATCCCCATTCCCTTGGCGGCGTGTGTGTGTGTGTGTGTGTCTGTCTGTGTGTGTGTGTGTGTGTGTGTGTGTGTGTGTGTGTGTGTGTGTGTGTGTGTGTGTGTGTGTGTGCGTGCGTGCGTACTTGTATGACTATACTATAATGGACATTGTGAGTTATAGGCTTACATTTGGGAAATTGTGTTACTATTAGACATTTAGACGTTAGACTTATTATATTTCATTATCGTTGGATTTTGTCTACAGTTCCATGCTGTATTGATGTAGTACCATGAGAGAAAACAGGAAAACGCTGATCAAAATAACAATTATTTTACATTCGCTAATTGTGTAGACTTGTAAATGTAGTAATGCAGATGTTTAACAATAATGTAACTCTTGAGAGCGTAAAATGTTACACTCTCGCATGATCTAATAAGGGTCCATTTGGTTTCATTTTACACTCTCAAGATAAGGGCCCTTTTGGTTACCAACTCTGCTGGGGACCACCTGGAACCTCCTCAAGGGCCACCCTCCACATATAGTTTCAGACCGCGACGGAGGGGTGCCGTCTCAAGAGAACGTGGTGAAGTTCGCTTAGCCGACTCAGCTCCGTTTGAGTTACGACCCCATATGGACAGAATAGTAAATCATGTTCTGGGGAGATCGTTTGCCCCTTAGATTTAGGTTTGCTCCGACTGCCACTCAAAGTGGCTACTGGCCAATCACAGCACGTCCTTGCTCCATCGCGAAGGCGATTTAGCACTCGTGTCAAGGACCCAAGTATTTGGCCGCGGACCCCCATCTCAAAATATTTTGTCCCAGGGACCCCCCAGAAGCAAAGATTTGAGTTTAAAATATTCGCTTTAAAAATATATATACTGTATTTTCAAAGAAGTGTTGCGCTTTGAGCTTGTAGATCTGCTATTTATTTAATTGTAATCTAAAATGACAGTGCTTTTCCCGTTTTTTCTGGGATAACGGCTGAAATGCTGCGTATATCCGGCGGCATGGCAGTGGAGCTCCGCTAAATTACACCTGTGCTTCCTGTGTGTGTTTGTCCCTCCCTACACCCCTCCCCCTGCTCCACAGCAACCTCCCCAACGACCAGGGCATGGATCTGATGGAGCGGGTGGCGCAGAGACTCCACCTCCACGCCACAGACCTCACCCAGCTCTCGTACGTATATGGAAATAACTCACTATCTTTGATTTTAGACCAAACAACCAGTGTTTCGCTAGTGACCACAGCATTGTCTTTACAATGCGGTGCCATAGTCACTTAACTATTTTGCTAAACTCATAAGATGCTTTACATTTGCTCAAGCTACTACTAAACTACTATAATTACTATAATTAAGTACACTAGTCCTTACCCGTTGTGAGATATTGCCCCCCAGAAATATTAATTACCAGTCATTTTAACTTGTATAATATATTTTTGTGTTTTTTTTTAATGAATAAAAACAGTACTATAACATGTAAGTATTTGTATAAATGCTAAATGTTAATTGAACTCTGAGAGTGTAAATGGGTTAATTTGGTGTGGTTCCATTTGGTTCTAAATTATCATTTCGCTGGGGACATGGAGGAACTCCCCCATGCAGGACCCCTAAACTATGATTTATCCACACACACACACACACACACACACACACACACACACACACACATACACACACACACACACACACACACGTTGCGAAAGTAGAAAGTAGCGAGACACACACACACACGTGTGCGTTGCGAAAGTATAGCTGCCTGGAAGGAATTGTTTACCAGGCTGAGCTGGCGGAAGGCAACCGTGGCTCCGTCAGTGTGTGACCCACGGCTCCGTCAGTGTGTGACCCACGCACGCGTGCGTTGCGAAATTCGTCGGGTGAAAGAAAGTGTGTTGTGCTGTGTACTGTATGCCACTGTTGTTGTGTTGCGGCGGTAGGTGTGTGTGTGTGTGTGTGTGTGTGTGTGTGTGTGTGTGTGTGTGTGTGCGCCGCCAAATTGTATAGGCCACTGCTTGTTGTGGTCGCCAAATTGTATAGGCCACTCTTTGTTGTGTTGCGGCGGTAGCTAGAGGAAGCATGCCAGTGGGGTAACAGTGAGAACGGTGGCCTGTGATGCAGGTGTCGCTAAGGGGCGGAGGTGTGTGAGGGTGCAAGGCTGCACGTTTAAGTCTGCGTTTTAATTCACTAATAAAGTGGGAAAAGGGGCTTCGTTAAGACCTCCATATTATTATGGTCAATGCCTGTGTGAAAAGTGGGAGCGATTGGTGCAGGCGGTGAGGAGATACGGCAGTGTTTCTGCACACAGACAGACACACATTCAGACAGACATTGACTTAATTATAGTATGATGATTAAAAAGCATAAACATCCAATTTTGTTATACTAACGAAACAATCATGTCACTAATTAGTGACGAATTGTTTCGGTAGTGACAATTCTATCTAGTTTTTAGCTTAACACTACAATGCTAGGCAAAAAATGTCTAAGACAAACAGCTTTGAACTGATGTACATGGATAGAAATATCACATTTAGCAAAAAAAAACGAAATAGTGAGAAATTATGTATTTCGGTAGTGACACTCCTTAAAACCACACACTTTGGAAGACATTAATTTCAGACTAAAGTAAACTAGCTACTCATCATTTGGCCATGATGAACATTGGTGAAGAGTGTGGGGGTGTGGCTTAAACCAGGCTCCACCTATGGACTTAAACTCTTTTTACTTCGGTAGTGACATGAACAGCAGTTTTTTTATTTAAAAATAATCTACAAAATCTATTTCATTATTTCAACTTCCCTATCAAATAAATCAAATGGGGGTATTACAAAAATATATTTAGGAAATATATTTAGGAAAAATCATTTAAGTACTTTTTTCATGAATTGATATTTAGGGGTTAGACCGTTAGAGGGTTGGGACAGCCACCTTCGAATAGGAAGTAACATATAAAGGATGTTTTTTTTATATATTTAATTTTATATTATCTCAATTAATGTATTGTGATAAATTAGACCATACTATGACATTACAGTGAAAAGTCTGAACACTAATTCGTTTTTTAATATGTGTTTTTCATTGTGGGACTGCAATTGCACGGAGGTTTGTCCAGACACTTTAAAAGCTGCTTGGTGTGTGTGAAACTGCAGCGCCGTGCCTCCTGGAGATCGTAGGCGTTTGTTGTTATTCTGACCTGTTCGGCGCGTTTGACTTCTATTCCAGAGAGAGAATGCAGGCCTAATTAACTTCCAGACACACACTGATGTCTCCATTGTATTCAAAACACTGCCTTGTCGCCGACACTGTTGGCCACTCGACCGCACACCTCGTCAGCGGTCGTGCCGTTAAAGAGACTGGCTAGTTACCGAGGGGGGGGGGGGGGGGGGGAGAGAGAGAGAGAGAGAGAGAGAGAGAGTAAAACAAGAGATATTACAGTTGATATAGCACGGCATGAAGCGGCTAATATTAATCCATTAAGACCTGAGCCCAATTCTACCTAATGTCTTCTAAAATTACAAAAAACAACTGATTTGTGATATGTCAAGGGCCCCAAATTATATCTATTTGGCCGCGGACGCCCCATCTCAAAATATTTAGTTCCAGAGACCCAGAAGCAAAGATTTGAGTTAAAGATGCAGATATCTACCAGCTTGTAGCCCGGCACGAAGTTATAGCTATGTGCTTGCTGTACATCTGCTGTTTTTGAATAGCAAAAGTATAAAACATGGCTATAAATGACACGGACGATTTCCCGGTTTTAATGGTTTAATGAGCATGCGTGAACTGCCCTTGAACCTGACTGCGATGCACCACTCGGTGGCTTGTGTTGTACATTTATTTTCGGCGTGTGGGGAGGGTAGGGGAGACGTCAAAGTCTCAAAGACCAGTGTAGCAGGCAGTGGAGACGTGTTGCCTTAAGATCTGACAAGGCTTTCATGACGCATGAGAGAGGTGAAGTCGGGGTTGTTGGGGAAGGAAAACGCTCACAGCATACCATATGAACGCCAACAGCCCATATGTACCGCAGTCTGCTAGACAGCTTTGTGTCTGAAATGATGCTTATAGGTTGCTGGCTGCATGCAGGCGTACACCGTTGAGACGATATAACATGAATGAATCCCGTTTAGGCACTTCGCCCCCGGGCATAGCTTTTTCTGGTTCCATCGATCCAGAGTCAGACCCCGTTCGTTAAAAAATATATATTTATATTAATTATTTTAAGCCTAGCCTCAAGCCATCCAGGATCCTGGTGAATCATGACCATAAATCATTTGATTCTGTGAAGAAAATACATGAATTAATTAATTAATTATACCGCAAAACAAAGGGTATTATTTATTATATACATATAGTATATCATAGATTGGCTACTTTATGCGTGGCAATGTGATGCGACAAAGTGTAATTTATAATTCATGAAAATAAAAGAAACATACAGAAGAAAGAAGGAAGTGAGGTTCCTGCCCAGCAGCGCCGATCATTTTCAAGCTGTGAATTTAGGATGAGCGCGAGCACCAGGAATGATGTCAATCAACATCAACGTTGATCGAATTAATTTTTAGCATCACATACACTCACACTCACACACACACACACACACACACACACATGCACGCACGCCACACACACACACACACACACACACACACACACACACACACACACACACACACACACCTGTCAATTTTCATCAAACCACACGAATGGCATGTTTCTAGACACTGATGAATGGAGCCGATGACATGCTAGTGCTACGACAACCCCCAGAGATACTTGACAATAACATGTGAGTGCTGTGATGATGCCACTCGTGCAGTGGTTCTCAAACTGTTTTCGACTCGGGCACCCCTGTAATTTGTAAATGACCCTAAATTACACTGGTAATTTTCAGAATCTTATGTCATGTTACGATACGTATAAATATTCAAATCGTTCCCCCTAAGATACAGTTATGTCTCAAAACTTGAGAGAATATCAGTTTCCATTAGGACAGACTTTAAAATAACTTCATGTACTTACTGTAACCTCTCCAACCCCATGTTATCCCTATTCTGGGGGGAACGTGCGCCAAAAATGGCCAATCTACAATGTGTTCATTGTGAGGTTGTAGATCTGTTATTTCTGATGAAGACAGTTGGTGTCGATGGAAAAATAAGTCATGTACAGTGCAACTCGGGTCAGTTTTATTACGTCTAGATGGTCTAAGTGGTTGAACTGAAGTGATGTTCCAATATCAATTCCAATAGAAGAAAGTCTTCTAAGGCACTCCTGTGTGACTCGTGTGCGGGCGCGGAGCCAGGAATTCTTTATGAGTAAGGCATAGTCAATACGAGGTCAACACCCGCAGCCGGCCGGGTGCCTGCGGGGGCGGGGGTTGTCGACGCAGATTGATAGACTGAAGTTACCGAAAGTCCGAAATACAATGTATATTTATGTTGTAGCTGTAGCTTATATTCTTATAGGCTACAAATGCCTACAATAGTTAGATGATTGCTAAATGATGACAACAACATACACTTTAATTTTGTACTCTTGCATGAACCACAAGCACTGCACCAGATATAATGGAGCCTACATGAGAGAAAAAGGGAAAAAAGCGTAAAAACAGAGCTATATTGAAGCCAACATAAGTTGGTGTTTGAGTGTTTAGTGCGCACTTGATGCAGATCTAGTAGGCCATCACAATCAAAATGACGCCGGTAGGCCAGTAGGGCCTTGCATTCCCTATTACTGTGTCTCTGCTTTGCTTTCTCAACAATCAAGTGAAGAATGAGGCGACGTCGGGACGTGTGTGTGTGTGTGTGTGGTATATACATCGTCACTGTGATGGGGGGGCGGGGGGGACATTTCCCACCAGAGTGTGAAAAGACTCAAACCACTCCGGACACGCTGCGACACAGGACACAACAGAGAATAAATGTGTATTCTGAATTCTGTCTGATACACTGTCTGTCCTCCTTGAGTAGCGGCTATAGGCTGCATATAGAAACGTAGCCATGGGAGGCGGCTGCCTGCTCTTGCCATTAGTAGATCCGCCACTGCTGCGTATGTCACGGCACCCACTTTGAGACATGTGAACTGAAGCTCTCATTGCCCTGCAGGCTCCCGCTGCGTTGCCTCAAAAACACGAGTTCATGGAAGTTCTGTCCGTGCTCCACCATCACACCCACTGCCATAACCGCCCACATGCATTCCGTCTTTTTTGTCAGGGATATTTTCTCCTCAATCTCGATCCTTTTCATCAGTACATGAAAAGCCGTAGTAGTTTGGTGTGTGGGAGAGAGCAGAGATGACGAACACCCACGCACACTTCATTGTGTATACGTGTCGGGCATGGGTGAGCATCTGAAAGCCACCTCTGCCGCTGTCTGTGCTGCTGGGTCAGGACACCTCGTGCTCATCATCAGCCTCCCGATGAGAGAGGAGCGTGGTGTGGAGGAAGAAGGGGTGTCAGCGGGGTGTCGTGTCACATCAGATGGAACACATCTGTCGAGGTGGAAAGAGCTAGACTGAAGCTTTTAAGGCCAGAATGTTTCGTGTTTTATGCTGCTGTTTATTTTTATTTTTACGCACGGTACATTGGAGCACTGGCTAAAGACTTCTTTGGTAAAAGTAGCGGTAACAACACAATGTTGAAATACTTCAGTTAACAAGTAAAACGTCTAGTATTCATATATTTTACTACTTCATTTTCTGTATAAAATAGGGCTTAAGTGGTTAATGTATGTTTTGTAATTAGAGATGCAACCGATATATTATATCGGAATCGGCCTCCAATACGACTTAAATTAATGCATCGGAGATCGGATATAATGTCACCGATACACGTTCCGATACAGGAGGAGGAAAAGTATTTAATGTTTACAGTCCATCCTGCACATATCACTCTCGGTGTACTGGAGAAGTATATTACTCTCGGTTCTGCACCGCTTACTGGAGAAGTATATGACTCTCTCGGTTCTGCACCGCTTACTAGAGAAGTATATCACTCTCGGTTCTGCACCGCTTACTGGAGAAGTATATCACTCTCTCGGGTTCTTCACTCAGTTGGTATAGCGCAGACAGAGTGATATAACACCCCCCCCCCCCACACACACACACACACACACACACACACACACACACACACACACACACACACACACACACACACAGAGCAGCTCCTTACTCCTCGATTGTCTCAAATCGACCAGCAAAACTATAATCCTGCAGTACTGTGTCATTGCTCCAAATTGCTTGGACATCATGTGCATAATGCCAGCATGCACGTGGCAGCAGCTATGTATAAAGACGTGAGCCTGTGCATTTCACCATAGGCAATCAAGACCATTAATTAACGACAGCTGTGACTGTCACTGTCTGTGTAGGCCAGGCTATCTATTCGTCCCTGTAGAGAGGGACTAAATTCCACTTTTCCTTAAAAAATATATATTTTTTACATCCTGAACATTGAGGCTGCTAATACTGCAGATTATAATATATGTACATAAAAAACATCACTGAGTTTAGGGGTAAAAAAAAGGTACCTTTTGTAAATAATAATTACCATTTAGTTACCATTTCTATAAGGTTTACAGGTTAAACACTTGACACCCTTCTTTAAATTGAAATGTGAGGCATTTGTACATTATTTGCTATTTAGAGATATGCTGTGTATTTCAGCCTTGTGTACCATTACACAACAAACGATTATTAAAAGTTTGACTGCTCTATTATTTGAAGCCTATCCTACATACAATAAAAACATCACACCCGTGTGAAGTGAGGGGCGCTCTTATCATCGTACATCATCATGATGAATTTGCTCAGTATCACACTATGACATGTAATTGTAGGAGGGCTTGCGCCCCTCAAAAATAATGCTAGTGCAAGTTTTGTATTTAAAGTTTTTTCTATGTAAAATATCAGATATCAAAATATCGGGAAATATACAAATGAATATATCGGATCGGAATGGAAAAAATATGTATCGTTGCATCCCTATTTGTAATGTCATAATTTTAAAACAAATTAGTTTACCGATATGGGCATATTGGTTGGATCGTTGGTTCTGGACAAGTGGACATCCGAATTACTCAATTACTCCCTCTAGTCCCTCTAGGCACCATACTCCCTCTAGACTAGAGGGAGCTGAGCAGACACTTGGATCGGTAAAACATACAGTATAGAATCCACCCGCCCCTCTAGACCAGAAATCACACAGTCCTTGTAACACCGGGGCTCCACCGGGCGAGTAAGCGTCGCGTCTCCGTCACCGTCAGGGACTGTTCCCTTTTTAATCAATGAAGGGTGGGTGGCTCAACTACCCGCGTTGCGTTGCGTTAAAATTGCCCCGGTTCGTTTTTGCCACACGCGACGGAGACGCAACGCGCCCGGTGGAGCCCCGCCATAATGCCCATATATGGAACTGACTGATTTGTTTGCGGCTGATGCCACATTGAGGTTAAACAACATAAGCCCGACACACACCGGCTGCGTCCCCCGCGCGGCGCCGCGCGGCGCACACAGCCGCCCCCATTATTTTCAATGAACCTAACGCACACCGGCTCCGTCCGCCGCGTGGAGCCG
This sequence comes from Protomyctophum bolini, assembly GCF_963924005.1. Lineage (NCBI taxonomy): Eukaryota > Metazoa > Chordata > Actinopteri > Myctophiformes > Myctophidae > Protomyctophum > Protomyctophum bolini. The sequence continues at coordinate 14,014,091 of NC_137882.1, read as the reverse complement.
CGCCGCCCGGCGCGCCGATAGAACACAGTTCTATTTTCCAGAGACGGTCGCAGCCGGTGTGTGGTGGGCTATACACTCCAAATTAGGGAGTAGCTGAATTGGGAACTCCTTATGGTTATGTCTGAGTCGGCCAGTCTGTCGCAACGGTCTTATGGTTTCCACCCGACAGCAACAATATTCTGTACTTTTACAGATGACGTAAGTGTCTTACTGGTCAGAGGCACTAGGGGGAGTGGGCTACACTCACAAATCCCCCCCCCCCCCCCCCCCCACACACACACACACACATACGCACATGTGCAGAACTGCAGATGCATTATGCCCCCCCCCCCCACCAATCCCTGCTATCTCACTCTGACGCACCCTGCCCACACGCACGCACACACACACGCACACACGCACACACACACACACACACGCACACACACACACACACACACGCACACACACACACACACACAAACACACGCACGCACACACAACACACACACACACACGCACACACACACACACACACACAAACACACGCAAGCACGCACACACGCTTATTATTATTTTTTGTACATGTTGGGGCATTTTATCTGTAAACCAAGAAATAGCAGATCTACAATCTGCAATTTTTCGGTGCACGGTATAACTCTAATCCTAACTCCTAAACCTGACCTCTAAATGTGTCATCCTAATCCTAACCACAACCTTAATCTTTTTCTAATTGTAAATTTATCTCTAAAAAACAATGTCATATTTTCTCAAATGCTACTATACTTTTGGTCTTTGCAAGTCTAGTAATACAAATACACGCACGCACCCATGCAGTCGCACACACGCACGCACATACACACACTTTTCCCCACCAGGGAAAGCTAATATGAAGTCCAGGTTTACACATCTGATAACACAGGAGATGATGTGTGAAGTTCAGCCGATACCTTATCTGCCTTAACTCCATGCACCCCTCCCCCGCGCCGGTGGTTGGAAACATTATTTACACTGTGTTTGTCTGTTTTTTAAAAAGGAAAAATCACACTCGTGTGAAGTGAGGGGCGCTCTTATCATTATACATCATCATACATAACTTTCCGTGTATTCACTTTTCATTATGTACATTCATATGTACTTTGCTCAGCCAATCAAATCATTGCTATGGGATGATCAGCCAATCACAAGCCAATGTTTGTGTTCACACAGACCCACATATATGGGCATGGGACGGGGCTAGCGCCCCTCAAATTTGAGATGCGTCAACATCTCTGGCAAGGAGAGAATGGGTGACTCAGGAGGATAGATTGTGGAAACATTGACATTTGCAAGAGCAAACAGAGCACCCAGGTGAGAGGTGCTGGAGGTGCTGCACAGTCTTTTTGGAGGTGCGTGCATGCGTGCCACAAAAAAAACAATAAGTTCATGTTTTGACCCATCATTTTCCTCTATCCCAGCAGTTATCAGCCACCGGAGTGGTGGTGTTTGCTGCATGCTACCTGTAAAATCACACTGCCCTCCAGTAATGGCTTGGTGTTTTCACTGTTTGTTTGGTAGACGGTTTTGGGCAACCAAAAACAAATGGTGAAAACGGCAAAAACCAGTGAGAGGACGATCACGATGCGTTTCTGAAGTAAACCCTACGGCACTATACTCCACTGGCTGATTACTGCTGTGGGATAGAGGGATATTTTGCCTCGTTTTAGAAACAACACTAACTTTGCACCTGGCCTGGTTGGTGTGTCTGTCCCCGCCTCCTCACACTAGTGTGTGTGTGTGTGTGTGTGTGTGTGTGTGTGTGTGTGTGTGTGTGTGTGATGGCGACCCGGGAGCTGGGTCACACGACGCTGCCAGCCCTGATGAATTCCCCCCGCCCCCTCCCTGTCTGAGCTTCATATTCACTCGGGCCGGGGGAGCGCGCCGCTAAGTACACTTCCCTTAAGCGTGGGGCGCTATGAGAAATGAGCACATAATGGCCCGGTGATGGAGGGCTGGTGGGAGAGGGAGGGTAACAAGGCAGACGTCTCAACTCACCTTCCCGCGCGCGCAATCATCCGTTATCCACAGCCCTGTGTGGGAAGAGAGAGACAGCCCTCCACCCACCCGCTCCATTTGTACACAGTGGTGTGTACGTACGTTTACTCAAGTACTGTACTTAAGTACGGTCAATAATTTGTATTCTGTATTTCTACTTCTACTCCACTACTGTACATCTCAGAGGCAAATATTGTACTTTTACTCCCCTAAAATTATTTAGTATATGTATATATATATTTTTTTTTTCACCACTGACTCTTGGAGGAGTCACAAATGGAAGAATCAACCCTGAGGATATTACTGTGTGCATGTCATTGATTTTATTCTCGTCCCGGGTGTTTTCAATTAACATTTAATGTTGGTGTCGAGCTTGTTAAAAGAAATAAATAAATAACATAATTTTTTCAATTGATTTCTTCCTTTTTTATTTGGTGCCTGGCCACTTCGTACAACTTAGTTTCGCCAGAGTTATTAAGGAGTCTGCAGGGTTGGTTAGATTTTATTTCATGCTCTAACCTCCGGGAACCTTAAACATTTATTCTGCCCCGTGAGATGAATGTGTCGCCTACTCCCGGCCACACACACGAGGTGTGTGTGTGTGTGTGTGTGTGTGTCTGTCTGTGTCTGTGTGTGCGCGTGTGCGTGCGCGCATGCTCTTACTTCCTATAAATTATACTCTGGGAGCTGTAGAACAGTGTGCGGACCTCCTTCCGTTTCCTTGTGTGTGTCTGTGTGTGCGCGCACATGTGTGCATGCGATGTGCGTCTGTGTGTTTGGGTGGCTTAATGTAAGCAGAAAGTACAGTTCACTGTAAAACTCCTTCACCTGAGAGTGAACCCACTTTGTCATTTTTACTGTCTTGTTAAACTTTTATTTTTCTCTCTCTTCACAGTGTCTTGGGTCCGGCTTTGACATTCAGAGTGGGTCCCAACCCAAGCAACGTGACCACGGCTGATATGATCCAAGTGGCGGGTAAGTCCCATGTTTTGAGGCTCTTTTTCTTTGATTTCGACACAAACGCACGCACGCGCACACACACACACACACACACACACACACACACACACACACACACACACACACACACACACACACACACACATACACCCATTCAGACACACATTTCATACACCGATGGAAACCATGCAATTAAGGCACCAACCTGGAGCAAGAGTCTTGCTCAAGGACACTTCGACACTAACTCTGGGGGAGCCCACGTTTGAACTGGCAACCTTGCTTCATTTGCTTGTACACTGTTAAAAGCATCTGTGTTGGCCTGGACGGTTAGCTCAACCGTCTGGGCACCTAGGCTGCTGAGCCAGCCTGACAACGTGCTGTGGGTTCAAGACCCGAATATGAATAAAACTACCGGTATATGGAATATTCTATTCAAAAGACTATGACTAAAACTAAATCAAAATTTGCTGTCAAAATCAACACTGCTGTGAAGGATAATGCCAATAATATAGCACACAGCGTCAGGTCCAAAGCTAAGTTATGGACATGCTTCATTGTGATTCATGTCATTTTCACCGCCACTGCCACGCTGTCACTCTCGCCATTTTCAAGTAATTGAGAACACAGATTACTCCCTGTAGATACAGTGGATAGTGCATGCGTTTGTCTTGTTCAGGCGAAGCCCGCGGTTCCCAAAGAAGATTATCTGCGCAGCGCTGTGACAGATGACCATCAATTACTGGAGATGATGAGCATGGCAGTGTGTGTGTGTGTGTGCGACTGTGCGCCTCTCCTGGCTCGATACTGTACGTACGTTTGCACGAGTGTCCATTGGAGACATACAGAACAAGCACACAACCCACTAGCACACACACACACACACACACACACACACACACACACACTCCCAGAGAGGATCTGTTTGATCTTGTATGTCCAATGATCTGACAGGCGGGGACAGGTCTGCGTGTGCGGCATGTGTTGCATGCGTGCGTGCATATACGTGCATGTCGTCCGTCTGATATGTGGCCTGATAGAGCGCCGTCACACGCAGAGAGGGACGTTGTCAGTATGCAGTGTGTCCGCTCCCCCGTCTGCATTGTCTGCGCTCCCATCAGCCCCGTGCCGCGGGCGGGCGGGCGGGCAGGCTATAGGCGCACGCGGATCGCACACGCAGCGTGTGATGTGTGCTGATGTCCTTGCTTTGGTCGGAAATGACTTTGAGAATTAAGCGCAGCGATGCTAACCCCCCCCCCCCCCCCCCCCCCCCCCCTCCCCAACAGTCAATATCGCCGACCAATATCACCCCATTGAAATAACACGCCGGTGTTATTATTGGCCGAGAAGCTGGCTTCTACGTGCCGTGCAGTGTTGTCGTTTTTGGCAGCCATCTTGTTTACTGACGGGGACATGTCACACCACGGCTAATGATATGATGACACTCTCTCAGAGTTAAATGAGTAGTTCACACACAAAATAATTCATTATTTTCTCTCAATTCACCCTTTGTCAAGTCCCGCCCGTGGTTGTGCCCCTCTTTGCACCTATTGGTTGCCATTTTGTGGTTGGACAAAAGTCCTTTCTCTCCATCCATACCATTGAAATAACAGGTTCTTCAGTTGCTTCGTATTGATATTCCGTGCATTCAATTCTTTTTTTAAACTTGGTGTCAGTAAAAAGGAGCAGCATGGTGACTGGGCATTGTTCGTTTAGTTATTATTATTATTATTTTTTCAAAAATGATGTTTTAGCAAATTCAACATAAACAAGGCAGAACCAGGGTGGAACAAGGCAGAACGATCCTGCTGGTTAGTCAGTCAGGGACCAATCAGAAGGCTGACAAATGGTGAATTACACAGCCCATAAAGCTTTGAATTCATGGATATTTTTTGTTTGTTTTTTGTTTTTGTCGCATTTCTAATCTTCTAATAATTTGATGACCTGGTCATCGATTAGTAGGAGACTTAGTAGAAGACTCTAAGGTGCGATTCATACTCCTATTTTAGAGCCGAATAAAAGTCAGTTCGGCTCTGTAGAGCCTACAATGTGACGTCATTTCAGGTTCGGGGGGGCGGGTGCTACTGAAATTTTTCTGACTAGCCGAAATAATTTCGCTACAGCGGTAAAATAGGAGTATGAATCGGCCCTTATTAGTCTCTAAATCTCCATGAATTAAATAATTCAGGGCGTGTGTAATTGATCGAAAATAAGGATTTTTATTTAAGTGTGGAGGTTGGTTCAGAGATTGAGCATAGTGTGGCTGCCTGTGTCTACTTTTAAAGTGTGTTAGTGGGCAATTTAACGGTCATTACTCCATTTCTTTGTTTAAAGACCCTAAAGTAGTAATAATGTGTGTCACACCACCAATTTGTGTCTTACCTAACAAGCCAAATTTGAATGATCAATTTATTCATTTATTTGAGAAAAGCTTCCAAAATATCTTTTGCACAACCTGATTAAAGCTCAATTCGCACCAGCATTAATTAATCCCTCGATAGCGTATTGCCAAGGTTTTATCGCGCATAACACTTACTTTGAAGAGCCAAATATCCGTAACCGAATGTTACAATGACAAACTGCTGTGTGTGGTCTCATGCCCGGATGTTGTTGTGTCAATCGGTACCGGAAAAAGGCGACCGCGAGTGTCAGCCCGCCTGCTACAGCCCGTTGATAACCCTTGTATTCACCAGAAACAGCCCCCTCAATGTCCTTTCTGAGATACAGAGCTGTGAATGGTGGGCTTAGACTGGAAGTGGATGCACGTGCATGTTCAAAATGGCCACGGCCAGTGTCCCACTCTGTGTTGATGCGGTTAGCAACATCAGCTAGCGATACAAAAATTGATAGCGATTGAAAAATGGATTAAAGAATACAAACCCGAGAATCTCGGGTTTGGCGGGCTAGGGTACTAAGTTAAACCTTCGTGTTCCTCGTTTCTGGTGGACTCCGTGTTAAAAGGTTCAGCGACTGTTGTGTCCGCTTTACTTCCCGTATCTGTGTGAATTTAATTTAAGTTTGTGTATAGGACAAAGTTTGTGAACATGCACTAAAAGCTGGATATAGGAGGGGCTAGCGCCCCTCAAAAAAATAAAATTCCAACTTTTTCAATTATTTTCCAAAATGACGTAACACCTTGTGAGATTGTAAGACGAGCTATTTTTGTTGCTTTTTTTTTAGGTGTTTATTTATTTATCCGCCCATTTTTCTCTCCTCTCCCCTCTCCCTCTCTCTGACGTGGCTGTCTTTGATGAGGCGGTATACAGTGGGAGAGCTAATGACCGGCATTGAGCCAGGCTGAAATGTCAGATCAAATGTTAGGTCAACATGATCGTCAGCCGCCCGACCCATGCTGATGAATTATGAATACCTGCCTTGCCTTCCTGAATGGTGATTTGTACAATGTGTCAGGAGAAGCAGACAGAATTTGTCGACGCCACTTAAGAGTGTCTGTTGTTCACAGGGAGTTGAAGCACCAAAAGGCTTCAATTATCCCGGTTGAACGACAATGGAACACACACTCTCAAACTTATATGAACAGTATGTAATGGTTTATAGCCACCTGTGAGTCTGCTATAGACCTTGATACTAACGGTCTGAATGGAATCCCAAAATGGAAACTGACAGCCGTGCCCAATGGCCTCCTGGGTAATCCTGGGCAACCCCTTGGCTTTTGTGTGACTGTGCATGAAACAGATGACCCCCTGATGAACTCATCAAAAAAAACCTTTTCCATTTCCAAATCCATTCCTCAACCTGGACGTTCGGGGCAACTGACTGCCAAACAGCTTCCAATCATTCTGTGCACAGAGGATTTGCTAATTATGGAATTTAATTTTGACCAGAGAGAAATATTATCCTGTTTGATACAACAGAGATCATCAACATTATGCCATATTTTTCACAAGGTAGCAACCAAAGAGTGCATGACCTTCTGCTTATTGTGTTAGTTATTAATGACCCAATATCACATTGACATTGCAATGTAACTTCTATTCAAGTCTTATGCTAATGGCGTTGCACACATTTCAATTCTTAAACTGTAGTACTATTTTTGCACAATTTGTGTACTTGGATGGCATTGGTGGCATTGATGGCATTGGGTAGGCTATATAATTTCTTTATGAAAACCATTTTCCCCATTTTTCCCACTACCGCAATTCGTGTTCAATCACCGTACAAGTCGGGTTTATTTGGGCGCATAGTTAAATGGATTTGATTTGTGTATTATGCGGCATGGCACCATCCAGCAGAGTAGAACCGCTTCATACTGTCCATCTATCTGGCCATCAGCTTGTGTTTGATGTGCTCAGCTCTCTCCACTGAAAAGAATAGACAAAAGGGAGTCGGTTGAAAGGCACAGAGACAGTATAGAGGAGATTTGATAACTCAATGAAAAGCATCTTTTGGGCAGCAGCAGGTTCTTAGCGGGCTGTGTCCTGAAAGGCCTGCTGGGAGGTCTGACTGTATTAGTGGAGGTAGAAGGCTCTTGTGTTCTGCTCAACTGGAAAACCACAGGACAAAGACCTGCACTGCTTAATCCCTGCTCGGCTGCAAAACAAAAGAGAGCGCTGCTTTATCAAAACTACAAGGCATTTTTTTTGCTGTGCTTGTGTGTGCGCGTGCGTGTGTGCGTGCGTGCGTGCGTGCGTGCGTGTGTGCGTGCGTGCTATTTGTGTCTTCTGTTTGTTTTTTTCTTCTATTTTGCAGCTGTTTTCATACAGTGCCAATAAAATGATTAGCTCAATATTTGATGAAGTGGCAGCCAAGCTGTTTTAACACCAATGTTTAAATCACATTCAAATGTGATGTTAAGAAGTTGCCTTTCTTTGCTCGCTCTCTCTCTCTCTCTCTCTCTCTCTCTCTCATTATCCCCCCCCCTCTCTCTCTCTCTATCTGGGAGTGGTTTATAAACATGTAAATCACTTTTCCTTGGGGGAAACTGGATCTGTCAAAATTGCTTTTGATCACTGTCGTATATTGTAAAGCAACTTGTTGTAGTTGGTGATGGATTTCCCACTTCCCATTTTTTCGTTTTTCTTTGTTTGTACACATTAAATATGTTGGTACAGTGCATGCACAGTAGGAACAAATATCTATAATAATAACCACATGAATCCTATGGTTCCTATTCTTTGGGGAAGGGGGGCATGGTCACTATCATGGTCACTATCATGGTGTCAGTATCATGGTCACTATCATGTCAGTATCATGGTCACTATCATGGTCACTATCATGGTGTCAGTATCATGGTCACTATCATGTCAGTATCATGGTCACTATCATGTCAGTATCATGGTCACTATCATGTCAGTATCATGGTATCATGGTCACTATCATGGTGTCAGTAATCATGGTGTCAGTATCATGGTCATGATCATGTCAGTATCATGTTGTCAGTATCCTGGTGTCAGTATCATGATCACGCGCTACAGTAATCATACTCAACCTTATGACATTGAAAGTGGTGTCTAGTGTGCTGTCTTATTAGCTGTGGTCAAAGATAGAATGGCCAAAGATGGGATATTTTAGTGGTTATGCATCAAACAGCACATTACACGTGTTGAGTGGATATGTGTCAAACACCACGGTGTGTGTGTGTGTGTGTGTGTGTGTGTGTGCATACGCGTGCGCGTGTGTGTGATATGTGTGTATGTGTGCAAGAGGAAGCTTGGCGGTGGTGGGTGGGGAGCTGGGCGAAGGGCCACCCCTATTGTCTCAGCTGTCACGGATGGACGACCCCCAAACCCCGTCGAGCCCCTCAGAGGCCTCAAAGGCCCCCGGGGGCCAGGCCCCAGCACTGTGTCCGCGGGCCCCCAGGCCGTGAGAACCCCCCGGCCCCTGGTCAATGAACACTGGGATCCAGGGGGACCCTGGGAGCAAGTGCCTTGGCCATCTGGAGCCAGAGAGCGGAGACCCTGACACGCGGCTGTCACACTGGGGGAAAGAGGCTGGACGCTCTTCCTCTCTCTGTGTGTGTTTGCTTTCTGTCTCTTGTCTCTCTCGCCTTGCTTTCTGTCTGCTCATCTCGCCATTTCTGTGTGTCTCTCTCTCACACTCAGGTTCTCTGCCTGTATAACTTCTCTTTATCTTGCACTCCAGCACACGCGCACGCCACACACACACACGTGTGTGCGCGCACACACACACACACACACACATGCGCACACACACGCACATGTATGCACACACACACACACACACACACTCGCCACAGGGCATGACACCAGAAAAGAGAGGAAAGCAAGACTGTGAGAAACAAATGGAAGAAATGAACATGAAAACAAAACAAAACCAGATGCATGCTGGGTAATAAACATGCTCTACCCACTCCATGGCTATTGTTGGGTTGTTGTCGGGTCTTTATTTTTGTTTAGTCTGAAAAGAGAAATGAGTCAGGCTACATACAGTACATCACCTCTGTTCTCTGACAAGGCGTATATCTCTGTCTGCACAGCCCTCTCCTTATTGTTTGTTTCGCTCTCTCTCTGTCAAGTTAGTCTGTCTGTCTGTCTGTCTGTCCACCCCCTCTGTGTGGGAGGTCGCCTTCTCTGTCACATTCCTGAGCGTTATAGGCATTAGTTTAGCTCTGAAAGTTTAACGGCGGACCTGTAAGGGTCTCCACTTTCTCTGATATGTAAGCCCTCCCATACCTCCCTAACCGACCTCCCACACCCCCACATCCCACATCTCACTCTCTCTCCCTCTGCGCTTCTAACACACACACATGCGCACATGCACACCCGCATACACATCTTGGGCTGAAGGCAACCGTGTGGCTCTGCATAATGGCGGCAGCTTGCCGTTTTAGAGTGCTAGTCTTCTCCAGCTGAGGCGATTAGCATAGATCTCCCATGCAGATGGAGTTGACCTTCACTCTGGCAAACACTTGTCAAAATGCCAGCGATAATTACCTGCCTCTCTTCACAAACAACACCCCGGTTCAACCCTCCACCTAGCTCTGATCCATAGCTCTAATGCCGTTGCATCTAGAGCTACTGTATGTTACCGATGACTTCCGGTCAAATGCAGACCAGCCTCTCGTCTTTAGCATAAATAAAAATAACGTTTTTGCTACTCACAAAAACAAAGGCGGGTTGTGTCATTAGAAAGCCTACTTTCCTTAGTGGAAGCACTCTGAGTCCCACACCACACGTATAAACGGTACTTTTTGGCCAGAAAGGGATTTTTCTTCACCGGAGGAAAAATATTCTCTATGAGAGTTTTCTCCGGGCAATATCGGTAGAGGGTGCCCAGAAACTGATCTACAGTCAGTGTCTGGACCAGGCGGCTGGATTTGAGGCTATACAGTAAATAGGAAGTCATTATCAGCATCAATGGCCCACCAGATGTCACTATTTCACCTCGTGGAGGCTTTGGAAAGATTTACTCTCAATACAAGTTAATGAGGTTTTGGCCAGGACATTACACTTGATTTCATTACCTTTTAGTTAACATTTTCATAAACTCTTTGTGCTTTCAATCACTAGTTTAAAGTATTTTTTAAATGATGGTGATATGCGTTTAGTAAAAAGTGCGGTATGTTTCTTGGGCTTCTAGTGGTTCTATACCGAGTGAAGATCCGTCCTCCAATAGCAATCGTTTCCGGTTTCTTTTCCGGGACCGGAAGTTCAAAGATGGCAAATTCCAATAGTGGTTGCAACACCACAGAGCTTACTTTGCGGCCCTGAGCTGCACCGTGTGTCACATTGCATTAGGATGGCGTGGGTTTTTTTTTCTTTTCTTTTTTTTTGCACCGTATCTGTGTCGGATGCCTGATTCCCTCCGTGTTCACGCTTTAACATCTGTATCAATGAGCGTAGAGGTCAGGGAAACATCCCCCATTTTGCTCCCTCCTCCGCCTCCCCCCCACCTCACCCCATCACTCTCCCTCTGTGCCGCTCTCCTCCCTTCCCTCCTCATCGCATATATGCTGCCCTCTCTGGTTGACTGCTTGAGAGCGCTCAGTTCGGTGATCAAAGTATTCCTCTGTCCTCCTATCCTTCTTCGCCCCTGGCTGTGTGTGTGCGTGTGCGAGCGCGCGCTTGTGCATTACGTTATGTGTGTAACCACGTATCTGTGTGTGTGTGTGTGTGTGTGTGTGTGTGTGTGTGTGTGTGTGTGTGTGTGTGTGTGTGTGTGTGTGTGTGTGTGTGTGTGTGTGTGCACGTGTGAGCGCGCGTGCGTGTGTGCTCTATACTCATGCCCGTCTCATCTGTCAGTCTTACTATCTTTCTGCCTTTCGGCCTCATTTATACTTTGCTGCACATCATGTTGCGCAGCGAAAAGCAGATACAACTGAACTATTACTGAGTTCTTCAGGTAAAGACCTTCTTAAAGTTCCTAATACAAGGCTAAGAACTAAAGGCGATAGAGCTTTTGCAGTTGGCCCCCTACCCTATGGAATGAATTACCCCTTTCCCTAAGGAGAGCAGAATCTGTCGATACATTAAAAAAGCTGCTAAAAACCCATTTGTTTCGTAAGCACTTTGGTTTGTAATACTGTCTGTTCTGCATGTTTATATATTTTATCACTTGTTTTATTTCATTTTATTTATTGTACAGCACGTTGTGACATTTGTTTTGAAAGGCGCTTTATAAATAAAATGTACCTTACCTTACCTTACAACACAGCGCTGCGGTCCACTGTGAGCTTGTGTATCTGCTATTTCAGTGAGTGACACTGGTGCGCAACTAAGTATAAATGGGGCATCAGTATAGCGCCATGCTAGGCTCTCTTCTCTTGCATCATCCTCCTGTCTCCTGGAGGACACGCACGCACGCACGCACGCACATACGCATGCACGCACGCACGCACGCACGCACACACACACACACAGACATGCACAATGATGCTTATTCAACATGACAGATTCGTCTTCTCTATCTCCTTGAACATTTCCACGTTGTTGATCTCCCCAAACTTCTGCTGCTGCTGCCTTTCTCCATGAGCTTTCTGCACGCACGCACGCACGCACGCACGCACACACACACACACACACACACACACACACACACACACACACACACACACACACACACACACACACACACACACACACACACACACACAAACCTATATGTGCTCTCCTGAGTGTGTTCTTACTAGTACTAGCGTAGTTTTGCTTACAGCTTGGTGGCAGAGTCCCGGTGGGCTGTGCCAGTCACAGTATCTAAACATCTGCGGGGCTTCGTTCATACGAGTCCCTCCCTCTCTCTCTCTCTCTCTCTCTCTCTCTCTCTCTCTCTCTCTCTCTCTCTCTCTCTCTCTCTCTCTCTCTCTCTCTCTCTGTACTCGACGATTCTCTTTTGGATTTCAAGGTCGTGCTGATGATCGTACTGCACGGTTGACGACACTCAGTGTTTCTCTTCCACCGACGTCGGGTGATACCTTGAGCTGTCGAATAATGTTAATCATTCGCTCCGAGGTCAAAATGATGCATGCGCTTCGCTTCTGTTAGGCTGTTTCTCTCATCATATCTGAGTACAGCACACATACAGTACACTTATACTCATTCCCAGTGTTCGGGGAACCAGACATTGAGCTTTGTATTTCTCCTCACTGACATGGTGCGATGTGAGAATGTATACTTCACGTCGCATACAGTGTGCATTGTGTCATCGGACAAGAGTGAGTTCCAAGCGGAGACTGTCTTTCTTATTGTTGGACAATAGTGCAGTGATGGAAGAAGTACGTTGTATTTTTTTATTTAGCAAGCATGCTAATGGAAGCCATTGTTCTCACGTTAATTAAAAAATATCTCTCTTGTTTGAAAAAACTAAATGTCACTGGTAGCTGGGTTTCTAAAGTGTCCACATAATAATTAGCCAAATGGTAGAGGCAAAAAAAAAGCGCTCCAGCTCCAACCGCACACGGCGGGTCTATATCTCTAAATAGTTTATCCTCTCTCTCTCTGTCTCTCTCCTTTAGTTATTTTGTCCTCTCCTTCTTCATTATTGTCCCTGCCCACCTCCTCCCGGCGTAGGGTCAGCGGTGCGCTGCTCCTGTAAACATATTTACTGTGTCAACATGGCCGCGGTGAGGCAGCTGAAGACTGTAACAGGTGCCAGTCAACAGCCGGGCCTGATCTCCAGTGCATTAAAGGATCTCGGCTGTAGACGTGGATTAGTGTCGCCTGCCCATTGTTTGTTTGCTAATTCCGTCTCTGAGGTATTTGTTGGGAAAAATAGGCATGAATAATTGAACGCAACTTCCAGTGGACGTAACGAAGCTATCAGCGCACAGCGAGGGGGGATTAATGAGGAGGGGGTGGGGGAGTGGGCAATGTGACGCAGGCCAGAACAACGGAAACCTTTCCCAGATACCCAGAGAAGCGAGTTGGTAAACAGAAATTGAATATGCATTGTTTCATGGAGAGAAAAACACTGAAATGAGAAAGGAGCGGATAAAGAAAGGGCCACCGGCGCTTTGCAGCGAAGTGTGTCTAAGCACGCAGCTTTGGAATTGAGAGACACTGGGGCCATCGTCCCGAATGTGCACATTTCAATCATTTGACGCACTGTATTGTCTGAGAAATCGCTCCTACAGTACATTCATTCCCATGAAGTAAGGTTAATACGGTATCATTGGCAAATTAATGTTTCCATACTCCTGGTTTCTATTCTAAGTCTAAGACCTGGCTTTTGTAAGATTCTTTGGCTTGTCATAGAAGAGAGCCATAGCCAATGTTCATGGTGTAACATATTATTGTACGTGCAGATGACTGACAGTAGCATATTTCATCAGACATGGATCACAAACACACTGAAAGCAGAGAGATGAAGGACGCAATGCTTGGAAGGATGAAGAGAGGACAGACGTGTCACGGGAAGAGGGGATGTAGACGGGGAGATGGGACGGAGGAAAGATGAGGGGATGGATCGATAGGCCTACTATAGATGGGTGGAGTGGAGAGAGGCAGACAAAATGGATGCATGGAGAGATAGCACAGCAGAGGACCAGGGAGGTGTAGGAGTGGAAGGAAGAGAAGCGAACAAGGAAACAGACAATTTAATGAAGTTACAAAACAGCAGGTTCCTCCCACGTCCAAATATTACGAATGCATTGCCTCTAGCATGAATTGAGGTAGAATGAAAACATATATTTTTTATATATTTTTGGGTATTTTAGATAAAATATTGTGAAGATATTTCGCTAAGAATCCTCCAAGAACCATTTCCTTTGTGGCTCTAGTCTGAGTTTGGTAACCTTGTACGCCCAACAACTAGACTACTCAACGCATGACACATGCTGTCAGTGCAAAGAGTCCCAGGTATTGTGAGCCAAACAATCCCCGTGGATGTGGTGTTCTGGAATTGAAAGAATGCACGGTGCCCTTGCTTGTGCTGGGTTGTCTCTTTTCATTTGGCCCTCCTTTTTATTGCTTTAGTGCTAGCCTTCACAGATTGTGCTTCTGCCTGTCAAACTTGCAAAACCATCATTGCACTGTCCTATAAACAGTCATGTTTACCACCCATAAACTGCAGTATTGTTGATAGTTATTCTGCTCATCTCTGACACTAGATGTGGTTGGGACATGTACTGTAATTTAACTGGCTATTCAAAACAGCCAGCAGCTCCTATTCGGAGTGACTTACAATTGCAAGATCACTCCACAACCTCCAACCCTAATCCCTCCCAGCCTCCTCCTCCACATCTCTTCCCGGCTCCGTCACACCATCTCTCCAACCCTTCATCTTCCCATTCTTCATCCCTCCCGCCCCATTTCTCTTTCCTTATACACTCCATACACCTCCCCAGCACTCCTCTCCACTCCATCCGCTCTTTCTCCACTAGACCCATGCAACTATCAGTCTCCAGTGTCCCTTCATCTCTCCCGTTTTTTCGTCTCCATCTCCACTCCGTCCCAAGTGTTCCATCTCTCCACCGCTGCTGCGTCCTCCATCTCTCTCCGCCCTCGCTCCAAGAGGAGAAGTGTGTGTGTGTGTGTGTGTGTGTGTGTGTGTGTGTGTGTGTGTGTGTGTGTGTGTGTGTGTGTGTGTGTGTGTGCGTGTGCGTGTGTGTGTGCCATATGACTCACATGGCCCTCATGGTGGAGATGGTTAGGCCCTTGGGTGCATTGTGTTTGTACATAACGCAGCTTTGTCTCCTCTCCTCCTCGACGGATAGCACTCTCTATGAGTGGACATAATTATGCAGGCAGATCCAGTGTGAAGGCAGATGAGTTTTCACTCACTTTGATGTCATCGCCACGTCCAAAGTGGATGAATATAATAGCATGGGGCAAAACTGTAAATACATCCCGCCGACGTTCGTATGTAGACTAGAGGATGATGATGACTCCAGGCGGTCTTTCGGCTTTACGTAACATGTGTGATCAAGGGTGTGTGTGTGTGTGTGTGTGTGTGTGTGTGTGGCGACAGAAACGGCAGCAGCAGAAGTTTGTCGAGATCAACAACGTAAACGTTCAAGGAGGTAGAGAATGGAAAATCTGTCATGTTGAATAAGCATCCTCGTGTGTGTGTGTGTGCGTGCCTGCGTGCACGTGGGGGTGTTCTCCTGTCCAATTTCCACAGGCTGAAAAACAGATCGATAGCGACTACAC
Organism: Protomyctophum bolini; assembly: GCF_963924005.1. NCBI lineage: Eukaryota > Metazoa > Chordata > Actinopteri > Myctophiformes > Myctophidae > Protomyctophum > Protomyctophum bolini. The sequence continues at coordinate 13,998,555 of NC_137882.1, read as the reverse complement.
CAGGAGCACCCACCGACTGACCCGCCCCACCCACACCCGCACACCTTGTGACATCATGTCCTAGGAGAGCACTTCTTTTTAGACGGACAGACGCAGTCTTTTCTTTGTACTTGTGTTCACAGTTCTCCTTTCATCTTGTCTCCTTTAATCTGGCCTCATCCTCGCCAATATATTGTTTCCTTAGGCCCTATAAAGCAATGGTTCCAAAACTTTTAAACGTAGCTGAGCACAAGTGCTCATTTTCAGCAATGCCCTGCACATAGAAACACATACAGTAGACAGACACACACATTAAAACCTGGAAGCTAACCAGTGCAACCTCAGTCTTAAGCAGCTCCACTGGAGCAGATGGTTGGAACAGTGGTTTTAGAATCTTAATATCTCTGATTCTTCTTCCATGCTGCGTTTGATCAAAACAGGCTTGATTTGCGGCTCATTTCTATAAACAATATGATCGTTGCCGGTTACAAAATGTATGTTTTGGGTGAATTTAATAATGCAGGACCTGTTACATAGTGATATTTCACTTCCTGTGTCCCCGTTTCCGAGAGAAAAGGCTTTCAAAATAAGACGGTTTGAGTGGACGGTGGCTATCAATTCAGCCACCAGATGGCGGTGATGGCGGTAAAAGAGTCAAAAGTAAAAGTACTCAAGTCATTATTCAGAAGGACCCATTTGAAAATGGGTAAAATCTTTTGAAAATAACAGATCTACAAGCTCACAATGCTTTGCGGCACGTTGTGAGCTTGTAGATCAGCTATTTTCATATTGCCAAAGTATATAGGGCTGAAGTGGTTTGTATATTATGTTTTGTAATCTTTAAATAACTAGTAACATTTTCAAATAATTATAGTGGAGTAAAAGTTCAATATTTGCCTCTCAGATGTAGCGTGTAGAAGTATAAAGTATAGAAAACTAGAATTTCGCCCGGCTTCGCCGGGCTCATCCCAGTGTCGTTGCAATAACAGAAAGTGTTTTTTATTTCTCATAAATACGCAAACATGGTGAAACAACTACAGTCACAGAGAGCAGTGGCAAGGTAGCTGCTGCCTGCTAACGATGCAAACAACAGCCTTGCCTGTCGTGTGTGTGTGTGTGTGTGGGGGGGGGGGGATAGCACTAATTTTCGACATTTTACTGTGTCATAAATATGTACATCTGTAGCCTATATTGTGATTACATTTGACCGTACATTTGACTCTTGTGTTATATTCTTGTGAAATATTCAGTAAAGTATTGTGGTGAAATATTCACCCCAAGTTGATAAGATATGCAGAGAATATAATAGCAAGAAGCCCCAGTTTGAAATGCATTAGGCCACAGACCCCCATTTGATACCATTTGCTCTCTGGGAAAATCAGGGTCCATTTGGTTCCATTTGTATGCTCTTGGAGTATGATGACTGTGCTAACAGTATTATCATCAAATATGTCTCAGTTTGAAGATTCAAAAAAACATATTTCATATGTGTGAGCTTGTAAAGTCGAACGTTCAACCTAGAGACAGTGTTGCCAAGTCTGATCATTATAAGCTACTTTGGACTTGTTTATCTATTGGTAGTCCTTGACATGGAAATGTTTGAGTTCCACTGCTCTGAAACAACATTAGACAACAAAGTGTGACAGTCAACACTATAATTGATTATTTTAAGACTAATTTCCGGACCATTTCTGATTTACCTACTTTGAACTGGCCTATTAACATTTTTATAGACCTGGTTGCTTGTTTCACTCTCACATCCACGATATGTGGCAACCCTGGTCCCTGGTTTGTTTTGCGTGTGGATGTTGTTTTGTGTTGCTTTAGCATCTTTAGCACAGTATCTATCACAGGGTGCAGCAGCTGCTGCTGTCATGAAAACGCAAGTTTCTGTCCCAGAAGCTCACGTTAGGTCTGCGCACACTGTACGTTGCTATGGCAAGCTGTCATCAAATGCTGCTAACGTTGTGGTCAGCACTGTTAGCATGTGTGCTATCAGGCAAAAGCTGAGATAGATATAAAACTACTGGCCAAAATGTCATACAAAACACAACCCCTCAAATCGGAATGTGATTGTGACCTACAGACCATCATGATTTGCTTGCTGGACCTATAAATAATTTATTTGCATTAAATTGCCACTCGCCTTAGCCTGCATGCCTATTCTGTGTCTGTGTGTGTGTGTGTGTGTGTGTGTGTGTGTGTGTGTATGTGTGTGTGTGTGCGCGTGTGCGCAAGACAGACGTGCGTGTGTGTGCAGGCTGAGAGCTGCTGACTGTGATTGACGTGTGAGCTGGATAAATCAGTGAGAGTTGGAAAAAGCGCACGCAGAGCCAACTCGCAGGCAGTGCCTCAGGCCAGATGCCTGAGAATCGGCACAGGATTCTCTGGGTCACCAGTGTTGGTGTGACACACACGGCTTCCACATTTAGCTTCATACTGGGTGAAAGTGGCGTTCCAAAAATTATTTTTCCCCTCGGAATTCTTATTCACAATGAGATGGAGTTGAGGTGTTTGTGTTTGCTTGCTGGAGCTATAATTAATGTATTTGCATTAAATGTCCACTCGCGCATCGAAGTAAAAAGCAAGATGGCCGATTGTGAGACTGAAAAGTAGCTGTGGGGGCGGGCCTGGAGGGCCTATGAGAACACGGAACAGTGTTGCCAGGTTTGCGAATTGTAAGCGAGTTGTAGTGTGTGTAAGTAGCCTGGTTAAAAGGCCTTGTTTCTGCCCGTGTTGGGGCAACAGAACATGTCGACCAGTTTCTGTCAACCGCTTTTGGTCAGGTGACCAACTCCACAAATGTTAAATTAGATACTTTTGTAAAGTAAAAGTAGCTCACAATTGCACTTAATGCTGGAACAAGCATTGCAGGTGAAAACAATAAACCATTAAAACCATTAAAACCAGGGAAAGCACCCACGTCATTACTGTTGGCTATTCAAAAATAGCAGATCTACAAGCTCACAGCGAGCTTGTACATTGCTATTTTTTGATATGCGAGCAGATTACTACAGATTCAAGTACACAGTTGTTCCTTATTTAGATTAACTTTGTTTTCAAATCTGATGCTTTGTATGGTCCCATTAATATGAACCTTCCAGCTATATTTTATCATCATCATTATCAGTCCTCATGAGAGGATTATTAAGGCTAGGCAATTTTCGGTTATTTGCAGAATACATCAAAAAGTCTTGAAAGTGTTTGGGGGTTCTCGATCAGCACGAAAACGTTTGAGAACTACTCATTTAGAAGGCATTTTGTGGAATCAGGCTCTGGTCTTAATGGGTGAACACAGTGTACCTTTCAGGTGTATCTTTTTGTGTGTCCGTTGTGTCATATTTATGCCCACATCCACGCATGGGACATCTTAGGTTGTATTGCGTTTCCATGTTAGTGTGAGTAGGGGTGTGCATGCATGCGTGTGTGTGTGTGTGTGTGCGTGCGCGCGTCTGTGTACTGTATGTGTTTGTCTGTGTGTTTTTTCTCCTCTAATGGTGGAGTCAGACTAAATTGGTCTGTGAATGCAGTACAGCAGAATGCTCTGCCAGTGGTTTTGTGAGCTACAAGTGTAAAGGAACAAAGAGAGCCAGAGAGCTTCAAAGCAGGCTGGTGACATTTTGGTCTTTCCATCTTCAAAGCCCCTGTTTGTGTTTGTAGTCCCTCTTTTGAGTATAATTATATTTATTTTCCAAAGCCTCACAGCTGTCTATTTGAATGAATAAATAAATAAATAAATAAATAAATAAATAAATAAATAAATAAATAAATAAATAAATAAATAAATAAATAAATAAATAAATAAATAAATAAAATAAATGTTACATTCTGTTTCAATTAATTAAATTATTTTCCCTGCAAAGCTTTTTGAAAATGTGACCCAATATTTCTTTGCTTGGTGATGAGTGTGACTAAAACGCATGATAACATTCATAACATACAGTATGCGTACATTAATGTATGTATTTACTGTCTGCCTATCAGCAGTCATTGTCGATAGCTGTTGCCACGGGAACTGACAGATGGGGGAAGGCATGTGATGATGTGCCCAGACACCCTCATTTTCACCCTCCCTGCAGTCAAAGTAGCTCCTGTAATTTGTGTCCAGGTGCAGCACCAGCTTTCTTTTGGCAGGAGACCTGAGAATCAAAAAAGAAGAAACTAGAAAATGTGCTCTTCGGAGCACAGGTATGTTATTGTGGTCCAGCAAATGTTCGGAATTCGACACTCTATATATAAAATCTGACAGATCCGTCTTGATCACATGACCATGACCATAGAGAGTACCAATTTCGGTGATGTTTGGACAAAATCAGTAGGAGTAATATGAATAGTGTTTTGCAAATGTTGGCCTCCTGGTGGGGCTATAAAAGGCAGATGGGAAAAATGGACGGTTGGACTCACAGAAGGACAGGGGACAAATCATTGTCTCTGCCTCACCTTTGGTCTGGTGGAGACAATAAAATAAATGTATGCCTAATTTCTCATTTCTTTGTTCACCTATCTAGTTGTTGTTTGTGACTGTTCTTGCCCTTTTTCACAAAGTCATGTTGATAATGTCACGCAAAACGTACTAGTCGGGAGAATGTGCTGCCCAGCTAGATAGCTCAGAAGGATCCAGTCAACAGAACTGTGTTTGAAAAATAAACCGATCATCCCAGCCTTTTCACTCATATGGATATGAAGCATCGACTGAAGGTGGAAATGTACAAATATACCCAAAGAGTAACACAATAAGCGCTAGAAACAAGTCAAACAACCCAGAGACTACATTTCCGGGTAGGCGGGTTGGCTGCCCGTCATAAACTGAGTACTGACATGTTATTATTTATTTATTTATATATATTTTTTATATTGAATGTTTCGTGGTTAGTACGAGTCGAGTCACCGCCAGCTGAGCTTATGTCAACGAGGAATCTCAGGAACGCAATGTGTTGACAGCTGGGCATGACGTATATTATAGCAGCAACATTGCTTTCATATGTTTCAAGGCTTTTGCGGCCAAATTAATTCAATTTTCTCCTGAAACTGACTGTATCAAATATGAATGGACATCATTAACGACGTACAGTTCTTATATGAAGCGACCTAAAATCCCCCTATGGGGATTTCGGTGCTCTATTGGCCTTGTGGTTAGTGTCTGCCATGAGAATGAGAGGTCGGCGATCAATTCCCTGGGCGGGTCATACCAAAGACTATGAAAATGTGACCCCAGGTCCCCAGTGCGTCCCCCTGCTTGGCATCATCAGCATTAAAGGTTGGCTTGGGGGTAAGTCCCTATGACATACTGTACTAGCACCATGTCTGGGGGTGTATTTGTACATCATGGCTGGTATGTACTTGTAGGAGATAGGCCCCTGACCTATGGGCCACATGACTTGGAAAGGCTACTTAAAGCAAGGTTGAGTGGCGGTCATTAGATAACAAATGTGTTTCTTTATTTAAAGAGTATGGTCTAGACCTGCTCTGTGTGAAAAGTATTTTATTTTCTATTCTATTCTATTGATTTAATAAGTTGGTACTAACATAAAATTGACTTGACTTGACGTTTGGGGGAAGCATTGCCTTGGGAGAGCAAGGGCCGAGGCACTCCCTCAAGGCAACGGTATGGGAAACACTAACTGACCTCTGCACTCGGTTATGGGCAGCCTTACCTGAGTGTGTGGAGAGGCTATCTGGTAATCAGGAGGTCACCGGTCTGACCCAAAGCTCCCCATGTATACGGGTCGATGTTGTGCCAGAGCAAGAGACATTTAAAGACAAGCTGAAATGGGATAAAAAGGGATTTTCACCCTTTTTTAGAGCTCCCTGGCAGCGGGAGGAGTGGGGCGAAGGGGCTATGTCTCACTGGCAGTACATACAGTATAAAGCACTGCTGTGGTCACTCCTGATTCTTCTGTAATCTTAATTATTGACTAAAGTTATAGTGATGCTCTCACACCATTTCAGTGTAGAACACATTTAGATGTTGGGTTATAGAGAGAGACAAGACAAATCTCTGTGGTTAACCAAAGGGAACCATCAGACTTCAGACTAAAGATTAGTGACGTGAAAACTTGCAGCAGAATCAAAAACAGTTTTGTGTGATGCAACTTGTTGTTGCAACACAATCATCGAGCATGCGTTGACCTGCTATGGGGCAATGAAGACGTTTTCCACTGCAACTGTTTCTTCATATTGCAGATCACTCACTGCTCTGAACTAGGCTCACAGTACACCTCACAACGTAGCCTGCAGCAGTTTCACAAAGGGAGAAATTCACATGCTGTATGTGTATGTCCATGTATGCATGTGCGCTTTCTTATGAGAACAAAAAGAAAAAATAACATTCCCCTGAAATCCACCCAAAATATAGGGGAAGTATGAAAGAAAGAGACAATAAATATTCGATAGATGGATGGATAGACAGACGGCATATCTCTCTCTCTCTCTCTCTCTCTCTCTCTCTCTCTGACAATCTCTCACTGTCCTCTTAAATCAATATGGGTGACTGTCACGGGTCAGTGGCCTGTACACAGGCGGCGGAACAGCTCAACGTCCCCCTGGAGTCTGTGTGGAGGTGATAACTTGCTCCTATCTCGCACCCTCTCTTTCTCCAGTGTTTGTTGCCCCGTAAATTTGACCGGTCTGGTTTAACTGCTTTTGAACAATTAAAGGGGGGGCCTCCATCGTACACTCGAAAATGTACAAAATCACTTTTTTCCCCTTGCCCCTCCAATACATATTATATATATATATATATTTTGAAGATTACGTCTTATGGCAGCCAAGTCTAAGGGTCTATGTTTGTTTAGAGCACTTGTGTTGTAAATCGTTTTCCAGCCAAGTCTATGGACTTTAATGTTTGTTTAAGGCAGTATGATGACGTAAGACATCATATGGCCAATATACAGTAAATTAATCTTGGGCCCCTTACTATCACACGATTGTAACGGGCTTTAGTAGGCCATACATGGCCTACTTGTGTGCAAGGCGCAAGTTGGCATCTCGACAGAGTCCATTTCTAGTTACTTGCGCAAGCAGAGTGCGCAAGTATTGTGGTCGGCTGGATCAGAAGTGGTATGTATGATGGGCATGGTGGTCATAGTCTATAACTTATAATTGGCTGTTGATGGTGATGTAATTAAACAGGGTTTCAGATTACATACATGTATACATACATACATTATCTTTTACCCACCCGACATTGAAACATATCTTAATTACGTCACCATCAACAGCTATTTAAGTTATAGAATATGACCACCATGCCCATCATACATACATACCACTTTCTGTCCAGCCGACCACAGTATACTACTTTAAAGTTACATACGGTACATGTATACAAGTTACATAAATGTATACTGTACATAAATGACCTTTTTCTCACCCCACATTGAAACATATCTTAATTACGTCACCATCAACAGCCAATTATAAGTTATCGAATATACCACTTTCAGTCCAAGCAACCACAGTATACTACTTTCAAGTTACATACATGTATACATACCTGTAGTATACATACATACATTACCTTTTACTCACCAAACATTGAAACATATCTATAGATATTCTTAAAAGAATATATTTTTGTCTCTGTAAAGTAATTTTAAACAAATTAATTGTATTTTATATTAATGTCGGATTTCTTTAAAGGTTTATTTGTTGTTTTAGTATTTAATTTCAATATTTTACAGAGGGGCTGATAGTAAGTTCATAGAGGTCGGCAGTACTTGCGCGCTCTGCTTGCACACGTACTTGTTGGTTTATTAAAGATATTGTTGGGGGCATTTTGCCTTTATTGATAAACACAGTACGTTGACCAGCATAGGCCGGCCCAGGCCCTTTTTGGTTTATTGAGTTCTTTACCCTTGACACCTGTGGACTTGTCAGTCAGTGCCCAACCCTACTGCTCTGTGTAAAGTCAGTGAATACATTCACTGCTAAGAGAAGATATTCCAGCTCACCTGATAATATCGCATAAGTCATTCTATTCACATGTCCAATCAGGCTGGCGGACCTGCCTGCCTGCGTCTGTCACAGTGGTTTGAGCATCTGGCATACTTCCCTCCTCCTCACTCACACTCCCAAGTCCAATTACCTGTGTTAAGGCCTGCACATCCGTGAGAAGGAGCTGAGGGGATCATATTCCAGGCACACAACTGTTCTCTCTGCCCGTCGAGCCAACAGGCCTATAGGCGTCCTGAAGCCGCAACAGTAAGCACCTGTGAGAGGTGTTACATTAGCACCTGGATGTGTGAACAGCAAGTCCTGTGACCCTTTTTCTTTTCTTTTACCAATGACTTATACACTACCTGAAAAACTCTTCCGGGAATTCTCCACCACGTCTCTGCCTCTAGTATTATTATTATTATTATTATTATTTATTTCTTAAACTTTCTTACAGTATTTGCAATTTTCAATACTTTTCATTTCTACCCCACTCTCAGAGGAAAATATCATACTTTTATATGTTTTACAAAACACACTAACCAGTTCAGCCCTATATATTTCGGCCATTTGAAATGAGCAGATCTACAAGCTCACAATGGGGCATGATAAGACGCATTGTGAGCTTGTACATTTTTGAAAAAAACTTGTGAAATGTGACATTCTGCACAATGAAGAGTAGGCTACTTTTACTTAAGTATATTTTGATAGAAAAACTGTCTTTTACTCAAGTACATTTTGAATATGGGACTTTTACTCGTAACAGTGTATTTCTACAGTATTGATACTTTTTTTAGTACTTCTTCCATCACTGGTATCTCTCTGTCTTGATGGACACCCAACCCGACCCACCCTGTCTATTGTTTCTATTGGGTGCACTCGCTGTGCGACAGATGCATGTCTCATATCTTTTCTCATTTTATGGTAGTCAATACTTCTGCAGGATAGATGCCAGTCAAGATGTCACCCTTTCTTCTGACTTTATCGCCGTTCTTTGAAATGTTCTAGACAGGGCATGCAGGTCGATGAGGCTGAAATAAATTGTGGGAAAAAGGAAACTCCTGCAGATATCTACTATTGCTATTTTAAGAAAGAATTGCCACACGCGGCCTTTGGCCTGGCTGAGACAATAAGACAAGAAAAATATAGCCGCAAGCAGCAATAAGGCGGGAAGAACAATATGCACAAATAAGACTGACGAGCTGAGTTGTCAGTACCAGGATTTGAACACACAACCTTGTGGTCCGAAGGCAAGGGCTCTACTGACTGAGCTACATGGAGACAATCAGTTACTACATTTTAAACGGGAAGATCATTCATTGTTTTGGTAACAAGTATGTGTGTCCTGGTTTTGAGGATGTCTTTATCCATTACTACAGTGTGTTTTGCTACAAACTTCTCTACAACTGGGATTTCAGATAATTGTCCATAGATTGTGTGTAGAACGTTTCACACAAATCTCCCAAAGATCCAGGCAGAAATAATGTATAAGCATTTTTGCTGCTGAAAATTGCGGAAAATCTGAAGGCGTGGAAACAAGTGAATTGCTATATAGGTATAGGTCCAAAGTTCACGTGTATAGACGTATAGTCACCGTTCGGCATGGCCTTCTACCATGTTGCCACGTTTTGCGACTGCAAGGTTCAGCCAGAACTGCTATTTTTGGTGGGAGAAGGAGAAAAAAAACACAAAAACAATAAATGACCAAAGTCACTTTGTGGTCCCTTAATTATACTTTTCTAATTGTAAATATCTCATCATGATATTGGATTAACCCAACTGTTGTTTGTAGTTGCCTCCTGTCCTACTATTTAAGTGTTTTTGATGAGAAGAGTAGTGGAGGCAGACTGTGCAAGTGGAATATTTCCATGTCCGTATGAATCAAAGTTTTTTGTTGTTGTGGTTGATGATATGATATGATAGTGCTTTATTGTCAGTTCACACTGAAATTTGTCTTGTGAAGTTGCAACCCAGCAGCCAAGTATGCAGAACACATACACACATTTGACATAACACAAAGAACAAGACAATTTACATACATAAAGACATGAAGACAAGAGCAATATCCACCTTAGCTTAGATTACCTCGTACAACTCCTGATTAAGCCTCAAGGTCGAATGGTGGACAAAGGAGCTCTTTAGTCTGATCTTATTGTATGCTGGTACACCATATCTCCTTCCTGAAGGTAGCAACCTATATTCTCCATACAACACATGCTTAGTATTAGAGGTGATATTCCTTGCTATTGTTATCATACGTGGATGTATAAAGTTTCTGAAGTGGTTGTCCAACAATCTTTGAATAAAACAATATGGCTGCAAGCAAACATCCATACCTACCTACTACAGTACTGAAGAACACTAATAATAACAAAAGTGAAGCACAAAAGAAGGAAATAGATTATTTGTTTTGTTTTCTTACACACTGAATCAATCTGATCGTTCCATGACAACAGATGGTCTATTACTACTCCTAGGTATTTGTACGAACATTATTGATGTTGATAATGGCACAAACTTTTATACGGTGTGTTTGGGGAAGATACAGCAATAGAAAAGAAATCTCCCTTGAGAGCTAGACAATGATTCAGCCTGGAATGCTATTGAGTGATTGAAGTAAACATACGTCTATTGTATAAAGGTAGTGGATGGGGCATACAGACTGAGAATTAATTATTTGAAAATTACTCAAAGTCCACTCAAAACTACAATTGGAGTCTCAATGGAGACAATATCATACTGTCAAAAACAGTGAGAATATAGCAATGTAGCTTAGAAGGGGGGGTGGTTCTGGTTCTGCAAGCTTAAAGAACTGTATTAGGAGTCGGGACATATTAATCTCTTTGTGGCTTTATTTAAATTATTTTTTATGTTTGATATATACTTAAAGGTGTTGGTGTAATGATATAGTTTCTGTTAAATAACCTATTTTCATAGTAATCATTGATATAGAGTGTTTGTTCAGTGACAGGGGTCTCCCCGTCTCTGCAGCTCTGTAGTAAACAGATAATGCATTTTCAGGGCAGGATATTAATTTCAGGCGGCGGCGGCGGCTCAGGGGCTGGATGGTAACCGCAAGGTTTCCAGTTATAACCCAGAGTTAGTGTCAAAGTGTCCTTGAGAAAGACACTGAACTCCAAATTGCTCCTTATGAATGGGTGAATTGATGCACAATCTATGTAAAGCGCCTTGGATAAAAGTATACTATATACATATTTCAGTATACAGTACGTGTATGAGTTCAGAGTTCCAAGTTACAAGGATAAACCATCCAGGCAGGTGTCAGTTTAAGTGTCGGAGTTTCATTCCAACGTATCGCAATCTACATACATCCCTTCGTCCGCACATCTCAGTGGTTATAGAGTGTCCGCCCTGAGACTGGGAGGTCGGAGTTCGATCCCCGGCTCCGTCATACCAAAGACAAAATAAAATGCGACCCAATGCTAATGGGGATGTACTCATGCTGCAGCAACAGGAGATAGACTCCTGCCCTATGGGCCGCTTGGCAAAGGCTTACTTATATCGCACAATCACTTGTTGGCTTAGGCCTTTGCTGCGGCCTATCACAGCAATATACAGACTTCTCAGTGTCGAGCAGCATTTCTAAGGACTCACCACATGCCAGTACAAATCGCTATGCCTGAGCATCCGTTAGACACATGGATGGCTTCCTGCACATCGCCTGCCAGGGCCTCTAATTAGACTGATAAGCAGTGCGACTGGAATCATGTCTTCCTGGTAATCAGCCCCGCAGTGCATAGACAGACGGCTAGATGAGGAGGAGATGAGCCATGCAGCTCAACAGGTGTCATTAAAACAAGAAAAAAGAAAAAAAGAAGACATAGCGTTGGTGTGCTTATACAATCAAGCTTGGCTCTTTTTCCAGCTACACTTGACACTGTGAATGTGATTGGGAGTGTGCGTGCGTGCGTGCGTGCGTGCGTGCGTGCGTGCGCCAGCCACATCTCTCATACATAACTGCCCTGCTGTCTGAAAGGATACTTAACAATGCAATCAGGCGATTGTAGAACATATCTTTTGTAAAATTCGGTTTAACATTGTGATCTCTAAAGTATCTGAAGTATCCATGATGGCATCACGGTGCTTGTAGGCATTCTTGTAGTGAGTACAGTCGTGCAAAGTAACTAAGTACTCAAGTACTGTAGCCTACTTGAGTACAATTTTGAGGTAATTACTTTAGTATTTCCAATTTCCAATACTTTTATTTCTACTCCACTACATCTCAAAGGCAAATATTGTACTTTTACAAAATATTGTACTTTAACTTTTACAAAAAAATAAAATAATCAATCAATCACTTCAGCTCTCCAGTATACATTTTGGCCATTTGAAAATAGCCGATCTATAAGCTCACATTGTGAGATTGTACTTCTGATCTGCTACTTTCAAAAGATTTTCCCTTTTTTTTCCACATTTAGAAAACTTATGAAATGGGACATTCTGCATTCTACTGTTGGTACTTTTAAGTAGATTTTTTGTACTTTTACTCTAGTAAAACATTACTTGACTTTTACTTGTAGTTGTCGTAGTTGCCACAACAACGGATAGCAGCATGAAGACACAGCATGAGGTCACATTGACTAGAATAAGCAGTGAAAGTGGCTACTTTAGACCAGATAGATTCTAGACAGAACTGAACCGTCTTCTGCAGCCCAAACAAAGACATCTCTACCAAGACTATCCCCCTGTGGCCACTAAGATACCGCCTGGACATCTTGGCGACAGTAACTTAGAATGTATACATTGCAGTATATTGATACTTTTAAATTAGTAAAACAAGTAGATACAACCATCATGCCAGTGGCGTGCACAGAAATTCTGAGGGTCAGGTGCTCAAGTGAAATAAGGCATGGCGCATGGAACCGCCATCTGCCTTAATAGTGTGTGAGATTTATATAGATTTTAGGGGCATAAATAATGTATTAGAAGCTTTTAATCCAGTATTGATCGATGTCACCATGTGACACATACTCTATGCTGTACAAAATAAAACAGAAATAAAATGAACAAACTGTACCAAAAAACGAACTTTAAAAGAAGGGCACATTGCTGTCCAGAGGGCAAAAGGGCAGGTGCTCTAGCACCACCTAGTGTCTATCTGTGCACGCCCCTGCATCATGCACTAATGCTCCAATGTTTCATTCCCAGGAGGAGCTACTGTAGTTGTGCTATAAAATCAAACATAATGCAAACAGCAGGAACAGAAATCAGCAACATTGTATCGATCCTATGTAAGGAAATGTGCCACAGGCTGTATCACTTTCAATTAGCTTCAGTGATCATAATTTGGTGGCAGTGTTGATTTGGTCGACTAAAACTATGATGAAAAATGTTCGTCGACGACTGTTTTCACTGACAAAAACTAAACAAAATAAAAATAAGCTACCGTATGATGACTAAAACTAAGACTAAATATATTGACAATTCTGTCAACAAATAAAAACTAGACTAAAATGTACGTGAGAATGAAACAGACCTCAGGTCTCAATGAGATGACCTGCATACATAAAGGTTTAATGAAATGAAATTAAAATAAATATCTCTGTTCCCAGCCTTCAGCCTGGCAGAGATAATAATTGGATAAATGGGGATTATAAGATGAGGCTCCTTGTTCCAACTCGCAGGTTGTACAAGCCCTTGTTATTAGTGGGCGGAAATGGACAAAGAAATATTCTAAGATTTTAAGTGTCCGATACCTGCCATGTCAGCCCTCACCGAGGACTATGAGTCACGCTTCCCCATGTTTCTGCTCAAGTCGGTATTATTGTCCCATCTTGTCTACTAGCTCAGCAATTTGGGCGAGGCCAGCACATAAATAGCTGTCTTTATACTCAGGAATAGCATTTTCACAGAATAGACATAACCATTACATAAGGCAGTTTAAGACGCGTCGTGCTCCAATTCCCTCAACCATCCTAGAATAAATGCAAAAAAAGGGATGTATAGAGCCATTTTTGGAATAGCCTGTCATACTTTATTACTCAAGCAACAAGTGTTGTGTGTGTGTGTGTGTGTGTGTGTGTGTGTGTGTGTGTGTGTGTGTGTGTGTGTGTGTGTGTGTGTGCGTGCGAGCCTGTAGCTGTTGCCTTAGTAACAATTAACGAGTGTGGATCCAAATAAATGATAATGTCTAATATGCGGGAAGTTACTACAGTGTAAAGTGTATAGTGTAAAGTCTGCTCTGGTTTATGTTCTGCACGCATATCCTGCTTTGCTCCTTGTTTGCTATTATATCAGCTGCTCAGCTATAGACACATAATCACCATAATCACATTTTGTCCTGAAGCAACATTGTAATAATGATAAATAAAAGCCTTCTAACACATCAGGCACAGGCAAGAATACGAAATGATATGAAATCTAATCCCGACTCAGGAGGGAAATGTCATATTTCTCATTTTGACACCTGTTGGGTTGCACTTTCATTTTACACCCACCGTTCCCAGCTGCACGCGGCAAAGCAACATGTGCTAAGATTGGGAGTGGCGCGGCTGTGTAGTCGAGAGGAAATAGAGCAGCCAGCGAGGACGCGGCTCCGGGTTATTTTACCCATTTAGAGGAAATCTGTGCACCTGTCCAGTGCTGCTGCTATCTTCAAAGATTGGTTTGAGCATCCGTGATGGGGATTTACTTATAGCTAAAGCCAACTGACAGAGTGAATTAAATTCTCTGTCAGATGACACATTTTTCCTGCTCAACCTTAACCCCCTGAAGCTAAATGTATCTTAAGTACCTTAAGTTCAAAAAATACTTATTTTCTGTCAATTTCACACCCTTGAATTCATGGATATATTTTTTTTTTTTGTCGCAATAATTTGATGATCAGATCATTGGTCAATAGGAGACTCAGCTATACCAAAGACTCAGCCGGTCATCACATTTTTCATACTGCAGTAGATGGGCGACCTGTTTCCTACCTGCAGCTGAGCTGCTGCTCCATCTGTCAGCCGTCCTGAAAACCGTTGTTGCCTAAAGTCCCTACTGACAGTAGGGACTTTAAGCAACAACGGTTTTCAGGACGGCTCCGCTAGGCTAGCTTGCTCGTAACATTGTTGGCTTAATACTTTTGATGCACTGTGGTTGTTCTGCTATATATATGCCTATCCGTTGGTATTGTGACTTATTATCACCTTCAAAATGGTGCACCCCCGAATTTGCATACCAAAGGTGCAAGGTTTGCATGCCCTATTGCTAGAAATTATGTAAGTTTTGGGGTGACCTATTCCTTTGAATACCTCGCCCGTTGCAATGAACTCACCCCCAGCCTCCGGAAATAAAGGAAATGAGAGGATTCAAGCTGGTTTGCATTCATAAATGCGTCATGTTGCACCTTCAGCACCAAGGACAGCTCAACATAGAATTTGAATTCCCTTAATTAATAGTGAATATTTAGGAATTAAGTGATATACTCACATTATACTTGTACGTGAAAGTACCATGCTACCACAATGTAGAAATATAATCTGTTACAAGTAAAAGTCCGGTATTCAAAATGTACTTCACTAAAAGTACAAAGGCCTTCACCTCCAAATATACTGGAAGTACTCATTATGCAGAATGTCCCTTTTCACAAGTTTCCAAATGTATAAAAAATCATTGAAAATAGCAGATTTACAACTTCACAAAGCGACGCGTTATGAGCTTGTAGAGTATGCATTGGGCTGAAGTGGTAAATGCATGTTTTGTAATAATAGTAATAGTAATAGTAACATTTTCCCATAACCGTAGTGGCGTAAAAGTACAATATTTGCCTCTGAGATGAAGTGAAGTAAAAAGTACAGAAAATTGGAATTACTCTAGTAAAGATATACAAAATTGTACTATACATGAACTTGAGTAAATGTACTTACCACTGCCCATTTTCTGTTATTTTTCTCTCGTTATCCATGCACTGGCTCTTTTTCCAGCTACACTTGACACTGTGAATGTGATTACTCCTACGCCTGGTAGGAGTATTCAACCCTAAATAATTGCTTATGGGGAGTCTTTTGAAGTTGGAGTGCCACAGGCCATTTTCTTCTTATAATAATGATTATTCTGTGTTACCGTTGGTGAATTGTGTTGCAGATTAAATGTCATATAATAAGTAGAAAAAAGAGTTTGGCCAGAGTAGAAATCTCTGGCCAAGGCCAAGGTGGTGCTCTGTGATACAACTGGGACAGAATAAATGCAAAAAAAGAAGAGACCAAGGAACTCTTGTAGAAAAAGTAAAAAGCCTTTAATAAAGTGGCTATTTTTTTTTTGTTGAGAGATTCTGTGTGATGTCACCTGTAACTGAGATTTCCTGTACTCACAGGGAGCTGTCAGTGGGCTGTGTAAGAGGCTCCGTTTGAGGAGATCTTGAGGTTTAGAGGATCTGTATCTTGCCTTAGGCATTGGGGGGAAGGAGTTGTGAATGGTTAGTAACTTGAGCCTAGTGTTTTAGCTAGCTACCTCCTTATTATTCCAGATTCCCGCTCGGGACGCTGTGGGTGCTGGCAGCGAGTTTCCTCCTCCGTGTCATCAGTGCCCATACCCGAGGCGGGGTTGGAGAAAGGGCCTTTCTGTGTGGAGTTTGCATGTTCTCCCCGTGTCCCCTAGGGTAGGTAGGTACCCTCACAAAAAACATGCAGTAATCCTGGTCTATAAACTGCCTCCCCCTGGCCAGCCGGGGCGCCTGATGGAGGGGAAAGGAACTGGTTGGAATAACGTGTTCCTTCCACGCGCTACGTCCAACCAGGGAAACTCCCTCCTGGTGTCAAGGAGCAATTTGGACACTCAGGCATGAAGGAAGCATGAGTTCAAGTCCGTTGCTCTCCCCATGTCCCCCATATATGGGGACTACTAGTTTGGTGGAGGGTGTGTAGAGCCCAGGATCACATTAGATAATTGACACAGGGGTGAAAAATGGGTTACAAAAATCGTTTGATAAAAAAAATATTGCATCCAGAAGTGACCATATTTAGACGAGAGGATGGAGCTGTCAAGTTATGATTGACAAGTCGGTAAAACTTGTCAATCACAACGTAGCTAATCTCACAAACCACTATACCGATCAGCACTACTGTATATTTCTTGTGCACATTGCCAGCAGGCCAAATAAGTAAATCATCTAAGAATTTTAAGTTGTCATTTTTTCTTTTGTTGTAAAGCGGTATCTGTCACTTATAGCCTCACCAAAGCACTTAATTCTCTCCATATCTGTCTGTCTCATGTGTTACATTTTGGTGTGCCAATGTGCAAGCATTGGCAGTATAGTAGGCTATTGTCAATGTGTGCACATTGGCACAAATAAATGCAACACACCCATTATCAGTTTTATTAGCTGCAGCTTTGCGTTGCTTACATCACGGTGCACTACAGTCAGTCTGCCATGTTAACAGCCTGAAGTTCGGCTGCACTATACTAGTGTATATATTTTAAATAATAACTATTGTGCATTTGGTTGTATGACACTATTGCTCTCTCAAGTTTGTGGCTCATACAGTTTTGACAAATAGGCATTTTGACTTTTTATGTATGTAATGTATTGCCATGCTTTTTGTTCTACAATTCCCATATTGCTTTGGTGCACTGCTCCTCCTTGTGGATATAGGGGAAGGCTGTCTTACTGAGACAACATGTAGTCCAGGAAGTAAGTGAGCCCAGTGTCCATGACATCAGAGACACTGGGCTCACTGCAAAAATCTAAAATATTTAAAACCACATATTACACACATAATGACCGCCAGGAAAGTGTTCTAAATCTTCTAAACGTCATTAACATATTATTTCTTTGCAAAAAGGGTGAAGTTTCCCTTTAATGTCAAGCCTTAGGCTACTGTAAATGAATGTGCTACGTGGGGTGCAGTATCACTTGGTACATATACCGATAGATGTCTTTACCTATTAAAATCTGATGATGACTGTCAATGACACCCAAAACCCCCCGCCATCCCGCACTCCCCACAGCCGCCACCCCTCCCTCATCTCCTCTCTAATATTTCTGTTATGAGTGATGGTGTTTGTGATTTCTAATGACAGTCGGAACAAATCCACGGTAATGAGGTCACTGCCAACCATCCCTCCCCCCCACCCCCCCTCTGAAATCATCCTTCACAGCGCCACGCAATCAACCTGATGCCTCCCACAACGCACTAACGCAGCTAGCTAGGCCCCCGGATACAAGCTCCAACGAACAGGTCTAAAACAGATCAATTGCTCCCCCAGTAAGATCTGCTTGCAGTCAAAATGGACGCCACCCGCCTCTCTCGTCTGAGGATGTCTGCATTTCCGACTAGCAGTTGTTTTATTCAAACGCACTGGAGCTCATGTGCTGGTCTTGAGTTTACATATCCATGTTTCTATTATGCTCCCTGAGGCAGGTTTTAACAGTTTTTTATTTTATAATGTATTCTGAACCTGGACCCCATATGCACTTTCATGTTCTTAGATGTATCGTAATACTGTAGGCGATGCATCTATAACTCAGAGAGGGACAGTCTGCATGTGCACACTTGTTGTGTGAGAATTCACGTGCACGCACGCACAGTCACCCACGCACACAAGGACGGACGCACGCACGCTTAAATTATGTGTTTCTCTGCTGTGTTGTTTTGAGCAGGATGTTTGCATCAACAGACTATGACAATTCATTTGAGCCATTAGCTTGTGGGGTGTGAAATGTAGGAAAAACTGTCTCTGTGTGTGTGTGTGTATGTGTGTGTGTGTGTGTGTGTGTGTGTGTGTGTGTGTGTGTGTGTGTGTGTGTGTGTGTGTGTGCGTGTGCGTGCGTATGTGTATGTGTTCTCAGTGATGTGGTTAGTAATGTGCAGCCCTGCTGGAGCTGGTCCGCAGAGAGAGTGCCTGCAAGATAATTGCTTCCGCAGTGACAGGTAGGGCTTCTCTCTGTGGGGCTATAGAAGAGAGAGAGAGAGAGAGAGAGAGAGAGAGTGTGTGTGTGTGTGTGTGTGTGTGTGTGTGTGTGGTAAGCGTCACCCCTGTAGGCTCCCTTGGGATGGCGGCGCAGCACCAGATGTTGTCATCTGGTATCGTAGGCGTTGAACCAAAGGAAATGAAGCGGCCTATATTCAGGAGGCAATGCTCGTAATTGTTTGCGTATTATAAACCTCATCCAAGGAGAGACCTCTGTCTGTGTGGTGGCTTTTGACCTGGTTTCTTATAGTTTCATGTCCTGTCTTGTGTCTTCTGAACCGGGAGTTGGAGGGCAGCACATGTACAAAAATTGTATAGAGTAAAATCCTACAAGTGTTCAGCAGTACAAATCGTAACAATCAAAGAATGCTAAACACCCACACACTGTCTTTACTTGCTCAATGTAGAATACATTTTATAGGAACATCTCGTTCAAGGACACCCCATCTCCGCACGCGCACACACACACACACACACACACACACACACACACACACAGTAATACAGTAATATAGTAGAAAGTTCAACGGTACTCATCCTTGGACAGGCAGGAGTTTTGTGTATGGTGCCTGGGAGGGCAGAATAAAAAACAAACTAAGAGCAACATCAGGGAAGAGACATTTCATGCATTACAGGGTCCGCTCATAATTTTGACATCCCATTATTCCCACCATTTAGGTTAGTGTAAACTGTAAAGGTTAGTGTAAGGTTAGGGATAGAGTTAGTTATAATGGGGCCGTTGTTTACCACAGTGTCTGTCTGTCTGCAGAGGGACACATAGGGACAGAAGGAGCACATTTCTCCCTGTACGTGATGGTGTTGGAGGTTGTTGCACTGCTGTGCACAGTGATCGCAACCATCATTTTAATGTAGTAGTAGAGAATTTAATGTGTCTGGCTCTGTAACATGCTTAAAATCAGCACGAGCCAAATGATCTCTAATGTCTGAATGGGGGGGGACGATCTTTAATATATAAGTCGGGATCCGAAGTCAGAATGTGCCAATATCTTTTCAAAAAAGTCTTGATAATATGCAAATTAGGAGAATATGTGGTTACGCATACAATACGCGTATAACTGAAATTGTCTTCTCTTTTCTGTTGCTCTTTTTTGATAACCTAGAATGAAGATTATTTAAAGCACAGTTGCGTAAGCAGCGTAAAAATGGACCTCCATTTTGAGTCCGTTTTTATACTCGCAGAGTGAAACGGAAAGGATTTGACTGCACTTTTCCCCACCTCGTGGGTGGGTTCCCTGTGTGAACTCTTTTAAATGTGTTCATGGACTAAACCAACATGGAGCCGATATACTGCAGTGCCGATGCTGTCAGGAGCCGGAGCCTGCGTCGTCGCAAAAGGTCAGGCGAAAGAAAGCAAACAAACAAAAACACCCAATAGAGACTTTCGAGAATCACTGTAGCGGCTTTCAGCTGTGCATTGTTTATCTCGTCAGCCAGTCTAATCTGCAGACTCACAACGCCTTCTCTTTGAGCGGTCGTCAAGCATGATTTACGTCACGCGTTGTCACACATCTGCAGACTGTCATCTCTGAAGATGGGAGCGACATCCGTGGGGCGCTTTCCACATCTGGACGTGCCTGCCGTCCAAGTCATTTGCCGCTACCGCTTCTGCCAGAACCCCCCAAACTCCGAACCACCCCCCCCGTCCCCACCCCCCTCACCCATCTCCTGCAGTCCGTGAAGAATTGGTGTCAGCACCTATCAAAGGGAAAATGCCTATTCTACACAGAGTGTCAGGCCAGCCACAATCTATTAATCAACCAGGAGCCAGGGAAAAAGATAGTACTCTGTGTGTGTGTGTGTGTGTGTGTGTGTGTGTGTGTGTGTGGGGGGGGGGGGGGTCGGGGGGGGGGGGGGGGGGGTGGAGCAGTGGGTGTTCAGTGTGAGTGCATATACTCAACATGCATTTGCAGCGTGCCTGATGGGTGAGAACAGAACCCATCCACGGTGCATTATATTCTTTTTGACAAAAGGCCTCTAATAAGGGAGGTATAATTATAAAGGTGTCACTCACAGTGCAGGGAAGCAGGAGTCTCATACTGTGTTGGACACTAGAGGCTGGAGGTGCGGACAGACAATGCTCTGTGCATGATGATCAGTGGTGGAAGAAGTACTCACATTTCTTACTTAGGTAAAAGTATCAATACTGCAATGTAGAAATACTCTGTTACTATAAAGTCTGGAATTCAATAGTACAAAAGTATTATCATCAAAATGTACTCAAAGTACCAAAAATATAAGTACTCATTATGCAGGAGGTCCCATTTCACAAGTTTTCGAAACCGGCAAAGTGTCCCGCGATAGTTAATTCGCCCCAAAAGAAGAGAATAATTGTAACCGTGAACATCAACGCTTTTTTTTGTTACGCAATCTGGGAAAAGAATCAGAGATAAATGCATATAATGACATTATGTTAACATATTCACTTCCAGTTCATTACCTTAAATAACAATGGCATTTAAGTGTTGTATTTTAAATGACATCCAATGGCAGGGAATGTGTTCAGTATTTGAGTAAATGTACGCGTCACTTTCCACCACCGATGCTGATCCACAGCAACGTGCCGCCGTTGCACGACTCAGAAACAAGCTTTCACCTCCCAGCCAATCCCTCCACTGTCTTGCCCTTAAGCCCTGTTTTTATCCTCCAATATGGGGTGAAAACAGGAAAGTCACAAACCGGGAAATGTGCCTTTCAAGCTCTTAAATCCCACATATATGTATGGTTTGCTTTCGGGCAGAAACCTCCATATTTTTGTTTGTTGTTTTAGTTTGTTTTTGTTTGTTGTTTCAGTTTTTTTGTAAATGAATGACCTACTTCGTCATACTAAGAGCTTCACAAAAGTATCATCAAAAGTAGCAGATCTACTGCGGCGTATTTCGAGCTTGTCGATCTGCTATACTTTTGCGTTTTGGACATATGAGGTACCCAGAGACGATAAACTGTCTCAACAAGGTCATAACACCTTATGTAAGCTTATATACTGTCTCAACAAGGTCATAACACCTTATGTAAGCTTATATACTGTCTCAACAAGGTCATAACACCTTATGTAAGCTTATATACTGTCTCAACAAGGTCATAACACCTTATGTAAGCTTACTCCACAATTTTCCACAGAATATTCTTCTATTTTCTCAGGATAGTCTATATTATTCTTGCAGGATCATGTGGTTAAGTGCATTCAGACCATGGGTGATTTATTTTAGCGGTGCAATATCTTTCTTAAGGTTTATATCCAGTCACAGGCCGGTATATTAGTTGCACTCTGCATCATGTTGAATTAGCCTCCGCCTAGTGGGTTTGCTTTGCAGCACCGCGGACTGAGGGTTTATCCACAGGACATAATCGATCAGTGAAAAATAAATAAATAAACAGCCAGCCAAGACCCCTGCTATTCACAGCATGGAGGCAGCATGTGACTCAGAGTGTGATTGGCGCTGCTGATTCGAACACCATACTTGTCACGATGTCACCCAGGCTGGAGGCAGAGCAGTGGCATTTTAGCCCAAGCTGTCCTTGGCGTGACTTATGCACATGGCGAGTGCAGCCACTGCTATCACACAAACACACAAACTATATCTACTCTGAAAGGAATACATGGTCGAATGTTTGGATTAATAAAATCGATCAATGTTTCTGTCCCATTCTGAATGTGGCGCTTAAACGCTTTGCCATCTGATTCTCATTATAATTCTCATTATAAAGGCTTAGTTCTTGAGCAGTTCTTTTTTTTTCTTTTCTTTTTTTTTTTTTTGCAACCCATTTTTTCACCCAGTTTCAATTACCTAATGTAATCCTGGGCGCTACACTTCCTCTGCCAACCTGGGGAGAGCAACGGACCTGTTCACCTGACAGGGCGGAGTTTTCCCAGTTCCCAGTTGGACATAGCGTGTGGAAGGAACATGTTATTCCAACCCGTTCCTTTCCCCTCCATCAGGTTCCCCGGCTGACATGGGGGAGGCAGTTTAGAGACCAGGATTGCTGCATGTTTTTATGAGGGCACCTACCCTGGGGGGAACGGGGAGAACGTGCAAACTCCACACAGAAAGCCCCTTTCGTCAACCCCACCCAGGAGAGAACACCCCCCCCAGCTTCCCCAGCGGTACCGACTGTGCCACCATGCCCCCTCGAAGCTGTTCTTCTTGAGTTCTCAAACCCAATAACCCGACCCGTATATAGTGGCAGAGGGGAGACTGGCTGTTGCTTTTGATGTCTGTCTCAATATGTCACCACCACCAAACAACATCTTTGTCTGTTTCGATTTGCTGCTTCAGAGATGGCCACAGCACGATTGTATTGATCAGCACTGCTGTCGATAAAGACATGGAGATGGTTGAAGGCCTTGGAGTAGTGTTTTAAGTGGTCAGGATAGTTAGCTCCACTTGTCAGAGCTGACATATATTCACTATGTTTACTACTGCATCGTGAAAGCGGCTTCTTTCACTATCAGTCACCTGTAGGTGTACTTTGATTTGACGACATGGGTGAGGGTGTTGCTTGTGTTTGGTTGGACGTTAGTGTTTAACCACTTAAGCCCTATATAGCCTACTTTGTCATGCAACGTATGGCTTATAGCGTCACAACATGTCACAAAAATGACACATTGTGAGCTTTTAGATTAGATTGTTATAATGTTCAGCTATAATGGCATGCCCAGAATACGCTATACTGTAGGTTGAAAATGGTTATAATAATGTCCTGGTACAGAAGCACTGGGTGTATTAAAAGGTATAGGTAAAGTGTTGTTTTTTTCTTCCTGCATTCCTTCCAATGCAGTCTTTTATTTTCCCTGTTCCTTAGTTCATGCATCTCTCTCGCTCTTTCATTTGTAGGTTTACTCAGAGGTTCGAGGCGCTTTGATTTGGTGTCTTGATTTATAAAAAGCAGAGCAGCAGAATAGCTATTGAAATGCAACGAACAGAACCTACAGGGAGACCAGGGAGAGTACGGCTTTCTCAGATTGTCTGGGGAAAGAATGGTTGCTTGCATTGGCGTTTTGCGTGCGTGTGTGTGCTATAGGCTACTGTGCTATAGGCTACTGTGCTATAACGTATACTGGTAAAGGTGCACGTGAATCTAAAATCTTTAATTTCATCCACACTACAAAGCGCTATAGATCTCATTTAAAAGTCATTCTGTAATAAACAGTAGCCCACCTTCTATTATGTATTTGGGGAGAATGTCTCTTTTTAGTAATACATGAGATCCATAATAAGCTCAATGGTAACTCAAAGATGAAAGACGTGTGGGACAAACTAGTCATATAAAAGTGACAGCGTGTATCTAAGAACTGATTTACATTTTGACAAGTAGCACCATGCTGAATATCAAGCGAGAAAGATAAAGGGGTCAGAGGGTGTATTTCATATCGTCTCTGTCGGGTAGAAAGCTTGTATGTTCACTTTTACTATTCAGGAAATGAAAAAAATCAGTCCCGTCTTTACTGTACTGTACTGTACTGTACTGTACTGTACTGTACTGTACTGTACTGTACTGTACTGTACTGTACTGTACTGTACTGTACTGTACTGTACTGTACTGTACTGTACAAGGCAAGCCCTGTGTGTGTGTGTGTGTGTGTGTGTGTGTGTGTGTGTGTGTGTGTGTGTGTGTGTGTGTGTGTGTGTGTGTGTGCGTGTGTGCGTGTGTGTGTGCGTGCGTGCGCGTGATGCAGTGCTAACATCCCAAATACACCTGATGTTGTCTTTGTTGACACCAGTCACAAGGAGGTCCTGATTCTGGAGGTGGGCTGTGTCTTTGATTTGTACATGGACCAGGCATTCCAAGATAAACATTCTAAGTACCAATCATTACTTGGAAGTATAACAAACCTATGGGTAGATTTGCCATACTGATATTCGGAAGCCTGGGCCATGTGCATAAGTTGACCATGAGTGGCCTAAGAATAGCTGACATGACAAAGAGCAAAGCCAAACAACTTGCCAAATACTGTTCTGTTTCGGCTGTTATAGGCAGTTTGTCTGTGTGGAGGAGGAGGTGCCATGTGTATCCTTGAGTGAACATGAACTGTCAACCCTGTTATATAATTGTTTCCTTGTAAAATCTATTGTAATTTGTGGTGGATCCATTGTAGTTATTATTTAGTTACAAGTTATTGTTAATACTTTTCATTAAATACTTCAATAATACACAGACGTATAAACCACTTTCACCCTATTTTGGGTATGCCTTTATATAGGCCAAAAAAAAGCAAACATTTTCAAGAATAGTGAAAATAGCCACAAGATGTGACCAGTTGTGAACTTGTCGAGCTGCTATTTTTGTGCGTGACACTGACAAAATATATAAAGGTATTAATATGCAATACAAGGTTTCCATGCAGACTTTCCACCCAACAGCGACAATTTGTAATGAATATGCCACTGACTGCTCTGATATGATGATTGGATGGTAGAATCCTAGTGAGACAAGGAGGAATAGCATTATTGTTCCTTCTTTCTCTTTCATGAAAAACGATACATCTCATTCTCATAGGAGTCCCAAGGATCAAATGAATAGCTCTCTCTATCTGTCTCTGTCTCTCTCTCTCTTCTCCACCCTCTCTCTCTGTGATATGGACAGACAGCCGTCATATGTGCAGGAGAAAGTAGAGAGGGGGGGGGGGTTATGATTGGAATGGCAGCTTTAATATTGAAGCGATTGCCTGCTGATAAGGCTAACGGCTTGAGGAGAGGCGTGCGCGTGAGCCCTCCTCCACAATAAACAGTTTCATTTTGTTTCGGTCTGAGTGACGGATGGGGAGATGGCTGCGGCGAGCGGGCGACCTGAGGAGCACTGGAGGGAGGGAGGGAGGGAACGAGGGAGTGAGGGGACGAGGGAACGAGAACAGGAGAAAAGAGAGAGGGGGGGGCAGGAGACGGTAGGTAGGTATAGGTAGATGGATGGATCAGAATGGTTGCGGATGCTATTCAATATTAAGAGATCAATCAGTGGCTGGTGGCGAGATGTGCATTTTGTCAACCCCGTATGAGACGCAACGACACATGCAGTTGCAATCACGATCAGCATCAAAGGTGGGGGATGGTGGGCGGCTGTTTGGGGGGGAGGGGGGGGGTGGCGGCATTCAGGTTGTGCTGCTGCTGCTGTGTGCCCGGCGCTGAAATGCAAAATAACTTGCACCAGCGAGTGATTTGTTTCCCCAATATTGAATTTGTATTGGCGCTAACAATAACAGCCATATAGCCGTATATCAGAAAAACGAATATATATTCATGAATCTATAAGCACTGATGACTTCTGTCTCCATTGCTATTAGAATGTATGATGAGCGCTGTAGGATTGCTGTGGTTTGCAACATATGGCAGTGAAATGCAGCAGTTTAATGAAATTACCGTGTATATCCACACACTCGACACAGTGCTCACTGCTCATTGAGCACATACTGTATGCTGAAGAACAATTTAAATGCCGGATAAAACCGTGTGTGTGTGTGTGTGTGTGTGTGTGTGTGTGTGTGGTGGCGCTATAAAGAGCAGATGTGAAAAATTCCAGGCAAAGGTTTTTCCTTGGCCTTTAGGGAGTGTGCATACAAAGTTTTACACAGATCCGTGCAGTTAGAGGTGAAAACACTAATCGGCCAGTTATAGTGCCAACATGAGGCTGAATTGAAAATGTTACAGTGGTATTTCTTCCTCGGCCTAGTGGGAATATGTGTGCACAATTTCACGGAAATCACACGATGTGTTCATGATTTGCGACATTTTGTTTGAAACTGAGAACTCTTGCGAACTTTGGAAGCCAATATTAGCCAAACAGGATGGAGTCTGAAAAATCTGAGAGACCTGTTTCGTTGAATCGCTCTAGAGAGACTTGCGTAATGTTTGGACAAAATCTGTACTGCTCAAAAAATATTTTGCTATAAGAGGCCAATGTGAAAACCTTGGGGCAGAGGTTCAGCTGTGTCATTCAAGGAGTGAGTGTGCAGAGTATGGCTGCGATCAAGCCAACGGTGCCGGAGATTAGCTGTCCACAGACGGACGGACACACGGACGGACGGACAGACGGAGTGCAAAACATACTCTCTCCCCATGCCTTCTCTTAGGAATTCACTTAGGAAGAAATGTAAGAGGACCCATTAAACACAATTTTCATAGACATAATACAGTATCATCCACATTCAGTGTCATAGGGTTCAAAATGACAATCTGAACAGGGATCAAGTCTGGATGTCAGAGATGAGGCTAGATGGAATCAGACAATCCCTAATAATAAGGTTGGAGAAATCATTCCGAAATTAGATCTGACATTCCTGTTACACAGTCTGTCAAGAGTACTTGGTTACAATTTTCAAGCTTTCTAAAAAAAATGTGCGTGTGACATGTGTGGGTGAATGAGATTCACTGAGAGAGAGAGAGAGAGAGAGAGAGAGAGAGGGCAGGCAGGCTGGCAGGCGAACGCCTCTGGGATGTTAATGTAAAGGTTCGATCAGACTCTGGGCTTTATCTGTGCAGTCGCGGTGACAGAACAAGCAATCCAATGGTTGTATTCTCTCGCTGCTTCTCCAGATCCATCCGCCTGCCAGCTAATGAGCCGTCCAAGTACAGTGTATTTACATTTAAAGTGGCTGCTGTAAGCCTCTCCATTCCCTCAGGTTGATTGGAGAGTCCTCCTCAGCCTTGATTCACAAGTAAATACTGACCTTCAGTGCAGTCCTTTCACTGCAAGCCGGCTAATGTCAGGTTGTCAGTCAAAATGCAAACTACAGCCCAAATGACTGTGTGCGTGAGTTCGTGCGTATGTGCGTGTGCGTGCATACATGCGACGTGCGTGTCTGCCCCTGAGTTGTCTGTTGAATCCTTGATTTGACTGGTGACGCGGTGCGGCCCCTGGAGGGGTCCTCATTAAGACCAAAACATAGTGTGACCTTTTAGAAGCTTTAGTAGCTCTCCCCACCCTCACCCAGCTGGGTCTAATTACTTCGCTCATTAGCCCCCCTCCTCCGCCCCGCCCGAAATATCACAAGGACCAAACAGGTACTCTGTGAAGGGCCAATACTGTGACTAAATGACTCTAGTGGTTTGGAGTCGTGCCAAATGACAGCCTCCCTCTCATGTGGATGTAACAATGCTATAGTATATACTGTAGAGCACTGACGTCTGACATCACTGTTGCTAGAGGGCACTATCCCCCTGGGTCGTTATTTTTTGTATTGGCTTTAGAAATAAACAAAATTCACTCATATGGATTTGAAGAATCAACTGACGATAAGAAAGTACTAATTCATCCAAATAAGACTATTGTTTCTATGTATTTATTTATTTATTCATTTCAAACACAGTTGTTATCTTGCCTGGATCCAGCCCTGAATAGCTAGCCACGCCCATTACAAAAAATCACACCTGTGTAAAGTGAGGGGTGCTCTAATTATCGTACATCATCATGCATCATCTCATACTGGCCAATCAGAATGCCTGTGATTGGTTAGCTGATTTGCTCGTTTAGATATGATGTACATTTTCCCTTCAATGTCAATGGCGTTTTATTTTATTATGTTTAATTTACGTCATATTTAGCATAATTTTGACCTAATTTCTCTGTTCATTGCCAATGGCAAATCTTGAGACGTGTGGGGACAAGATTTAGCAGACATTTGACCTGAATTCCCCTTTCAAAAAGCTGACAAAAGCTGTATACAGAAGGCTAGCATCCCTCAAAAACATGATGGTGATTCAGGTCTGGTGACTCTATTGGGCGGTGTTGGTTTGGGTCAAAAATCTGAAGCAGCAGCTGATTGTTCCATCAGCGTCGTTTCAACTCGATGACGTCAAACAACAAACATGGCTGCCCCCACTGTGGTAACTTCTGTCTATTAAATGGCCCTATGATAGTTTCTTTACAGAAACACCGACATATTTTACTGTGTTTGTTTACATGCTAGTAGTGCTCGTTGACTGTGTTTGTTTGGTTAACAACCAGGTTAGCCACATTGACAACGACGTCATCCCCTTTGCTACTATTTCGATTGTTTGGTGCAGGCTAGACGTTATCAAATGTAACTCAATATCATAAACGACACAGTCACACACCTGGCAAAATTGCCGGGTGGTTTGTACATTTTTGGAACACAGTTCCAAATTTACGCAATCTAAGATTAGTCAGAGTGACGTTAGGACTTCGGTACTAGAGTGTGTGTGACGTCATCATACCCAGAAGTTATGTGGGAACGCCTACTGAGTGGCAAAAAACTGATTTCTGGCCTTGACTATAACCTGACTCCGCCAGATGGTGGCGGTATCAGGGAGTCAGGTTAGGCCCTATACATCCAAACAGAAAATGTCCTATCTTGATTGCATTAAACAACGTTACACTCACTTTGCCAGTGGATTTGTCACTCACCTTATGCATGTGCATACCTTCTATAGGTTTGCTTCTGAAGTCAGACCCCCTCATGCTCCAGCAGGTCACTGGGTGTTAAAGTGAGGCCACAACTTCCAAGCAATAGGGTTTAAACAGTTGATCCCTATTTTATTTTCCAGCTATTCGAGAATAGCGATGTTGTGTTCTAAGCACGTAGTTTCATCTATCTTGACAGATATTCTCTTATGGGGGCCAGCTAGCATCAAATATTTTAAAATGGGGCCAGGGTCCTTGACATGCAATATAGTGTAGTTTGAGAGGCACTGAGTGTTGTCGCCGTGGAACTTGAGACTTTTAATGAATTTCCATTTTCCTGCAGTACCTGTTCCTCTTGCTTCCCGTCCCTTGGCCTTTTTCTCCCCTCATTTGTACCCGTCCTTAAAGTCCTAGCTGTCACTATACTGCATATTTTAAAAAATACATCCGTCCCTTTCTCTGCCATGTTGATGGCTGCAGAGAGTGTAGAGGATCAAGGTTTGCAAGGATACAGAGTAACTAAGAGAGGGAGAGTGAAGGAGAGAGAGAGAGAGAGAGAGAGAGAGAGACACACAGACAGACAGACAGACAGACAGACAGACAGACAGACAGACAGACAGACAGACAGACAGACAGACAGATGGAGATATGTGGAAGTAGCTCTTCTAATGATTATCCTAAAAGTAGCGTGCTTAATTAGATGGAATGCTGCATACATTGTAGACTGAGTGGAATCATTGGGATAGATTAAAATACTAATTAAACAGGCCCTCGCCGAATTTGGAGAGTGAGGTAGGGTTCAGCTCTTCAGGGTCATTTGCATAACCTTCATCTGGGGAAATGGGATTTAAAGGACCTTCTCTCGTTCTCTTGCTCGCTCCCTTTTTTCTTTTCCCCATTACCGCATCGCATTCACATGCTAACAAACTCAATTAAAATTATGCCTCTTTTTTCGCTACCCTTTCACTCGCCATAATTTGGCATAATCTATTAAGACACCTTTGATTTTGTTTTCCAACGTAGATGTTTCCATCAAAGTGAGGAGAAGCTGGAAAGAGGAAACAAAGACCACACGACAAAGTGTGTGATCTTGGGTGACGGTTATTTAATGTCGCCGCACTTTACTTTAATTTGCATGCGAATGAGCCCCGCTAAACAAAGCTTTGGGAATAGCGTATTAGATTAGATATTCATATTACGATCAAACTCTGGTTTGTGGGTCTGATGTGCAGTAAATGTGTCAATTTAACTCCAAGAGTGTACAAAATGGAACCAAATTGACATGTGTAAGTGTCATAGGGGTCGTAACATAAGTGGCCTTGTGGTTATAGAGTGTCCGCCCTGAAACTGCATGGGAGGTCGGTGTTCGTCACATCAAAGACTGTAAAAATGGGACCCAATGCCTCCCTGCTTGGCACTCAGCATCGATGGGTTGGATTAGAGGGGTAAATCAACTCTAAATGATTCCCGGGCGCGGCACTGCTGCAGCTCACCGCTCCAAGAGATGTATGTAAAATGCGGAGAACAGATCTTGCATATACAGCAATGTATGTGACAAATAGTAGGACTTTAACTTTATACACTCTCTGAGTTACACTCAAAGTTGCACACGTAGAATTTTAAAGTGAGTGCAGCGAGAACGAGTTGCTCTGAAATTAATTGTGTTCTGTGAATTCATAAGCACCCTGTCTGTCAGCACCCCCCCCCCCCATGTCCCCAAACAGCCCTGTCAGTAGTCCAGCCTCTCACAGTGTGGATTCAAAGCTCTAGACTGTTCGGTTATCGCATGCTGAGTGGATGTTTTTGGTTTTTTCCCATTTGGTTTTTCATTCCGTTTATATTGCGTCGCCACTGACCTCACAACGTAGGGTAAAATGTCTTCACGCTCAAACCAATATTGTGTCAGATATGAGCCGAGGCGAATCACGTTGTGCTTTCTCCGTCCTACCGAAGGCCCCACCCCATCCCCGAACCTTCATTCGCCCCATAGCCTGAGTGGGCAGGTCATTTTGTACCCAGTGTGACGTGACTGTTACATACTGCAGATTGCATCACCCGTGACCTATGCTGCTGCTATGTTTTCAGTACAGTTCCCCAGAAACTGGAAGATCTGCTACTGTGTCATCCACTGCCCTCTCAATGCCTCTGTCTGTCTGTCTGTCTCTCTCTCTCTGTCTGTCTGTCTGTCTGTCTGTCTGTCTGTCTGTCTGTCTGTCTGTCTGTCTGTCTGTCTGTCTGTCTGTCTGTCTGTCTGTGTGTGTGTGTGTGTCTCTCTCTCTCTGTCTGTCTGTGTGTCTCTCTCTCTCACACACTCACACACGTATCTGCTCTTGTCTCCTGTGCAGACCAGCAGAAGCAACAGCTGGAGAAGGAGACGGGCCTGAAGATCCTGGAGGCAGGTGTTAGTGATGTAAGTACGGCTCAATGACTATATTATTATTATCGTTATTATCATTTTGAGTACAAAATCTGTTGGTGTAGCCTGGAAACCAGACGAATCGGCCACAGGGCTTTTCTTCCTGGACATTCTGGCATTCCTCAGTTTGAATTACATTTCGCTCACCCCAGAGTTGTGGGTGACAAATCAGAGCCCACTATTCAAAGTGAGACGTTTTTGCTGTGATGTTAGAATCTGTTTGTAACCGCCCCTTGGAAAAAATCTTCCACAAGAAGGCTACTGTTGGTGTGTGTGTGTGTGTGTGTGTGTGTGTGTGTGTGTGTGTGTGTGTGTGTGTGTGTGTGTGTGTGTGTGTGTGTGTGTGTGTGTGTGTGTGTGTGTGTGTGTGTGTGTGTGTGTGTGTGTGTGTGTGTGTGTGTGTGTGTGTGTGTGTGTGTGTGTGTGTGTGTGTGTGTGTGTGTGTTCGTATGTTTTTGAATCGGTGGGTTTGTCAGTCTGTGAGCAGCTATTCTCGGACACCGGCATGAAACTTTGTACGCACACTCCCAGTAGGCCAAAAAGAAGCCTCCACCACAAATGTTTTAAATGTTTTAAAGAGACAACTACATTGGCACCTGTTCTTGTATAAAGCCATACTTTGAGATTGTCCTAAATACATCTCATCTTTCCTGAAATGGGACTCTGAATCCTATCACACCTGGTCAAGTAATTTCCCCAA
Organism: Protomyctophum bolini; assembly: GCF_963924005.1. Lineage (NCBI taxonomy): Eukaryota > Metazoa > Chordata > Actinopteri > Myctophiformes > Myctophidae > Protomyctophum > Protomyctophum bolini. The sequence goes on along the minus strand of NC_137882.1, from coordinate 13,966,237 downwards.
ATTCAAGGTACCAAAAGTTAACTCTGAACTTGGTACCTTGATCTGCCTTTAGCTTCTGTGGCCCTAATACATGGAATGACCTGCAAACGACATTCAAATTGACCACATTGGTGCCCTTGAGTCGTTTTAAACCCTTGGTGACAATATATGTAGCTGTTTTTAGATCGTTTTGAAATTTGTCTTGGCTTTTTATTTGTTTACAAATACCTTTTGTTTTTCTTTTCCTGATTTTCTGATGTATTGTGATCTTTTTTTTCTATGTGATATTGTATTACTCGACGACACTGAAAATGAGTTTGATTACTCAGTGTAATTTCGAGAATAAATAAAACTTGAATGAATGAATGAATGAATGAATGTATGTATGCATGAATTAATGAATAAATCAGCCTTGTGGTTGCACTATAAATGGAGCATAGCGTTAGTTTATGCAGGGCACGGGAGTCGCAAAAATCTCAGCTGTAATCAGCTGTCAGTCTGCTGATTGCTTTCAATCAGCCACGCTTTCCTACACACCAATCACACCTCATTCCCTAAACGAGGCGGTCCGTTTAAATACAGCTCTCTCCTACACTAGATCTCCGCTTCAATTGCTTCACACTCGATCGGCTGCTGCTGCTGGCAAAGCTTGCCTCCACCACCCCAGCCTCCACCTGGTAGTCTTGCAACGTTTAACCCATTTAGACCTGAGGCCGACTTTTAAATAAGGCGTCTAAATCCTAAACGTTTTCTGTAAAATCTGTTTCTATGTCAGTGGTGGTCAACCTTTTTCACGTCAAGGACCCCCAGATTAATCATTTATTTTGCTGCCGACCGTCATCTCAAAATATGTTGTTCCAGGGACGCCCTCAGAAGCAAAGATTTGAGTTAAACACATTCACTGTGAAAGAATATATATTCAAAGATTTGCACCACATTTTCATGATTTTTCAATAGCTAAAGTATAACGTAATGCTTAAACACCAAAAGGGGTTCCCGTCCTGAATGGGTTAAACTGAATGCATGACTCTAAAGTAAACTGTAATTCAATGTTGCATAACTGTAAAACTGTTTTATGGCTATTATTTCGATTGGCTATGATTGGCTTCCAAAAGAGTGGCCTGGCAGAGATCTGTGCTCCGAGAAACACACTTTTCTAATTTGAAGTGTACGTCTGTCTCATTTACCCTTGTATTAATTTCCTTCATGCCTTTTAAAAGCTGCTGTCGCCATGGCAAGACGAAACACAACAAGCTAAATAAATAAAGCCCTGTGAATTTTCTTTTCTTTTTTTCTAACTTAAAGTATGTGTCGCGACCGTAGCAGAGAGGAACAAAAACAGGATTATGTGGAGTGCCGTGCACTTGGCAGCAAGCACCTAATGCACCAATGACATATTCATCAGGAAAAAATTAAGAGGAGCGCATGAGGACACTTGTGACGATCCAGATAAAAGGAGCAGACTGAGATGTGTGTTCGCGCAGCCCTGATAAATATTCATATGTATCAGAGGTGAGGATCTAATCAAGCGGCCATTGATGCGTCAGAGTCCTCCTTGCTCGCCTGGTAAATTAGTTTCTCTATGGAAATGAGACAGGCAGCCTTAGACCCCGGTGAGCCGCCCCTGATCATGAGGCTTGCCGGGAGCTAAATGGATGCGGCCCACGCATCGCAAGACAGTTGCCATTGGCAACAATCGTCGCACACAGTATGAACCAGACACCCCTGCCGCCTCCTCCTCCACCTCCAACGCACGCACGCACGCACCTCCCCTCTCCCCTCTCCCTTCCTGTGTGTTGTCTCCTCTCTGTGTTGTCTACCTCATTTGGTGTAGGGGGCTTTCTTCGCCCATCTGCCTCCCCCCCGCTACTACAGTACATATTTTTTAAACATCACATACAGTCCGATCGTCTTATGCCACTGTCTCTGTATAACGTTTGCCTCCATTATCTACGATTTGCCCCATCTTCGTTCCTTCGTGTTTATATGGTGACTCTTGACTTTGTTGTTTTAGTCCAGCCTTCCATCGTGCCTCTTGTCCCCTCCGCTTGTTCCCTCTCATACTGATTCCTGCACTTAGCCATCACCAGTGGTGCGGGCCTGCGTTTGGCATATTGGGCCTATTTGTAGATAATTAGCTGCAATCATAGCCTCTCCGCAGGAGCCGTTGTGAATCGTGGGAGGGATTGGAGAGAGGAACGGAAGGATGGAAGGAAGAAGAGAATCTGCCTTCTACCTCATGGGGCGTAAAATCTGTGCCAGGCGGTGTTTGGAGAAACCACAGTGGTGTACGCACACTATTTATAGTTGAATAGGTGGCAAAGTGCAATGACTGGGAATCCCTCACGCAGAGTCCATATTAGCAGCATGCGGGACATCTTTTTTTATCAGATTACCGGTAGCCTATGTTGATTTGTCACTAGTTTGTTGCTCAGTAATGGAGGAGTTGCTGGGGACTTGAACATTTTAGCTGTGGAGAGTATGTTGATGAGATAGTCTCTGGGCCGGGTCACGGGTGCTTCAAATGCATTTGTTTATAGTTTATTAGTGTAATAATAATAATAATAATAATCATAACAACAACAATAACAATAATAATAAAGAATACTCTTTACTGGCTCTGTATATCTTCTGTATATCTACTGCACACAAAAATTGACCAATACCCACAATACTGTAATACTGTTGAATTAGATTGATGATACTAGGCAAAAACAAATCAAAGTAGGCCTATAGCGATTATTTACCATGATACAGACAGTACTCGTTGCTGCTGCTGAAAACTGCACATTTTCAGGACATTTACGATGGCTGCAACAGACAGGCTTATACTGTATATGGACATATCTGCGCACACACACCACAAACAGACAGACGGACAGACAAACACGGCTCACCACAACTGTAAAACTAAATACATGAGTATTTTGTGTTTTGCTGTTATTATTACCCTCACTGTGGGGATTGTAACTCCTGTTAAAACCCGAAAGGTGCATGTAAGTCTTCTCACAGTAATTCAACACAACGGGGAAGTTGTGAAAGACTCTTCAAGGTGAAAGGAGAATGGCTGTAGATTAGAGGGAAGAGAGTACAGCAGGTAGGAGTGGGGAGAGAGGGATGTGAGGGGAGAGAGGGATGTGAGGGGAGAGAGGAATGTGAGGAGAGAGAGGGATGTGAGGGGAGAGAGGGATGTGAGGGGAGAGAGGGATGTGAGGGGAGAGAGGGATGTGAGGAGAGAGAGGGATGTTATGGGGTCAAGAGTCACATGATTAGGCTTCATCCTCACAGGTGAATAAATTCGCTCACCAAGTAATCTGTCCATTCGATTTGGAGACATCTTGTGTGCAAAGCGGACATCTAGGCCTAAGGGTGGGGCTAGGAGAATGGTCGTGGGGTCATGACAATCAATAGGGTTTCTTCTCTGCGATAAAGATGCGCGGATTGATGGGTTCTGCCATCATCCAACCCAATGAATGATATTGTCATTTATAGACTCACATCGTCCGCTTGTCAAACAAATATTATTTCAGCAATGATAGTTTTCATAGTTGTTGTGATCACAGAAATGCGTTGATTGGGTCTGTCTGTGTAGTTCCAGACTCTATATAGCATTCGGAGATTTTGGAATAGTTGTCTGGCTATGCGAGACTAGTCTATCTATGACTGCTGTCAGTAGCATCTTGCTAAAATCAACTATGACAAAAGCAACTCAAAACATTGTGAGCCGTGAATGGAAAAGTACAATAACATTTTTTTGAAAGGTCTTCGTGACACAGCCATCAGTCGGCTGTCAAACTCACACATGTTTTGTTGCCAAAACGTAGTTGGAGAAGCTGGAAAGTCTTCAATGACCTTGTTTTCCTCCATCATATTGTTCCGTTGGCGGAACAAGGCTGCTTCACAGCCAGAACAAGAAAATAGTTGTTCCATTTATTTCTGTCTGCTTATCACAATCAATTATGGTTATGCGGAAAAAAAGTAGTGTAATGAGATGTATACAAAATTACATTTCTTAGGGAGTAATAAGTAAAGTCATGTTTTACCGATGGTATAATGAGAAATGTGTCACAGCAACAGCATACAGTATAACTTTTTTTAAAGCCCAACGCTGACTCTTTCATCCGGTACATTTGCTCAGTCTGCATACATCAGTTGGCTGGCATCATTATAATCAAGAACAGGCACACAAATGCTGTAAGTCTGTGAAATCCTACATTCTCCTCATTATCTAGCACCAGTGTAGGAAGGGTCAGTGAGTCACCCCAAAGCTGGAGACAGGCACCAGACATGGAGGCTTGCTTTCTCCTTGTAGCCAGACAAACACCACGCCCGCTGGTACTGGTGGGGAATGCAGAGAGCAGAGATATAAAGTAGAAGTGTGGGGAATATATATATATATATATATATATATATATATATATATATATATATATATATATATTAAAACAAAATTAATGCATGGCTTTCCGAAATTACGTCATAGTCATGTTTAGAGCCTAATTATAAATTTCCCATCCCTGCCAAAGTCTATGGACTATTGGACTTTCATTTTTATTTAGGGTAAATTATGATGGAATTCGTGCCAGCCCAATGATATGGACTTTAATGTTTGTTTAGGCTGATATAAATAAATCTCGCAATAATTTATTTTCTATTTTTCATGGACATGAGATCAACATCAACATGCCCCCAAAAATGTGGGCGCCCCTCACTTCACACGAGTGTGATCTTTGAATTGAGAATCGTTTTGAATCGAAACTAGAAGATTCACAGCCATACTAACGAGTCTTTTTCCCGCTTCCCTCTATTTTCAATTACAATGTAAAATAATATATACTAAATTATAATGTGTACTCTATAATGCAATTCTGCAACAGGCCTGTCTGCGGTAGATGGTCCCCATGTGGTTAAGTTGGTGGTTAAATTGAGATTCATTGACATTTTGACATTGGCCTCATGTTTGAGATAACTCTGGCAAAGTGCTTATGTGAAGAGGCAGTCATCATTATCCATAGTAAGCCCTGAGCTGCATGTCAACCGATTATTCTGCTACCATTTGTAAATCATACATGGCAGATAGTGACTCTCTCCATGACTCTCTCTTGTGTGTGTAGCCTATGGGTGTGTATGCGTGCACAAAGTGTGAAATACTGTACTGTACGTATAGGTGCTAATGTTTGTGTGTGCGTGTGTCCTGTCCATGCTAACACGTCATCGATATTAGCAGATTTTATGCATGCAATTTCCTTGTTCGTTCTATGTGCTTGTGTGCGTGTGTGCGTGCGTGCGTGTGTGCGCGTGCGTCTTTGTGTGTGTACTTATCGCTGTTGCTGCAAAACACATTACCTTGGTACTCTAGAACCCTAACGGATTCTCATTAGATTTCTCCCCATGATGGAAGTGGATGCTGGTGAAATAAACATTAGTGCATAAAACCATATAACAAATGTGTCAAGTAGGAGAGACTATACACAATTGCTACCACCTTTTGGAAGGAATAAAATAATCAAAGTACCAACTGCAGAGAGGCACAGGCAGAACTCATCTCTGGAAAAGGACTTACGTGGCGATGACCCCCTTACAACCGGATTTTAGGCTTTCTTCCCAATATCCTGCACCATGATGAATGTGAGAGTGTAGGCACCAGAATTTGATACTGAATGTGGGGGTAGGGGTAGTGTCCCTTCCCACGTGGGTGGTGGTGGCTCAGGGGTAGAGTGGCTGGATGGGTAACCGCAAGGTTGCTAGTTCGAACCCGGGCTCCCCCAGAGAGATAGTGTCGAAGTGTCCTTGAGAGCAAGACACTGAACCCCTAATTGCTCCCGATGTGCAAGTTGGTGCCTTGCATGGTTTCCTCTGTCATCGGTGTATTAATGTGTGTGAATGGGTGTAATGCACAATCTATGTAAAGCACCTTGGATAAAGGTGCCATATAAATGCACATACTAAGATAACACATATTACTGACATAGATATTTGACATCACAGCAATCTAGAGCTGTCATCTTGCAGTGGGCTACCAGAAGCTTTATGTATGTGAGTGTTTTAGATTTCACATATAATTAAACACATTACTGAGTTTGCTCACATAATCCACCCAAACAGTGAGACAGGTGACCTTTTGTGATTTGACACTAAAAGGTGTCACTTCATTCTAAGTGGTGTGCATGCGTGCGCGTGTGTGTGTGTGTGTGTGTGTGTGTGTGTGTGTGTGTTGTGCACATGCTGCAGTTCAGTTCAGTCTGTGCTGTGGCCACATGCAGGCTTAGTCTAATTGCTGCACTAAGTGTGTTCTCCTTTAAACTTGACATCATGTATGATTCTGAAGCAAGGAGTAATTACAACAGAAGGATCACAGACGGTGCTCTACCGCACGGTACACGTACACGCCGTGTTTACACCACATCCTTAAAGAGATTATACATCTTAAACCTTTCATCAGAACGGAAGAGGGATTGGTCATTTTAGATTTGTTTGTGTCGAACACTTTTGTTCTTCCTCCGGATGAATATGTATTTCCACATCCCTGACGTTACATGCATGGCTATCAGACAATAACAGTGCATTTGCTTTCCTTTAATCTAACAAAGCCTGACTGCAGAGGCGCACGGCGTCCTAATAACAAATACCATGCGTAACCGTGAGGAAATTCAGCTCCTCTGAGTGAAGAGCACACACACAATTTCAGAGGTGACTTCAAAGGAATCTGGGCTGACCATTCCTACCAGAGAGGGTAAAATAGACACAATCCTGATTTAAATAAATAACAGATACGAGTTGTATAAATTGATCTTGCAACAGCCATGGTTGTGGACTCTACTTCAAAACATATTTTTCCCTATTTTTTCTTTATTTTCTTTCACTTTCACGGCAGATGAGAGGAATACATTTTCATGGACATAACATCTCATTTTGTCATTTAAACATGAACTTGCAACAATTATGGTTCCCTCAAAGGAGTATACAGTGACATTTGTCTCACTACAGGACATACAGTAGTAAGCTATGCTCTTCCGACACTAGTAGTGTGTGTGTGTGTGTGTGTGTGTGTGTGTGTGTGTGTGTGTGTGTGTGTGTGTGTGTGTGTGTGTGTGTGTGTGTGTGTGTGTGTGTGTGTGTGTGTGTGTGTGTGTGTGTGTGTGTGTGTGTGTGTGTGTGTGTGTGTGTGTGTGTGTGTGTGTGTGTGTGTGTGTGTGTGTGTGTGTGTGTGTGTGTGTGTGTGTGCGCGCGCGCGTGTGTGCGTGTCTCCTTCATTGAGAATCTACCCAGAAATCTCCATCAGACACTGCCGTGTTAAAGGGCCACTTCACCCCTTTTGCAACCATATCTTATTAATGATGTTTAGGACTGTGACGGTGAAGCGGTGAAATGTCCCTTTAAACCCAAACACTGACGGGGGAAGAAAAAACTAAAGGTTGGCGGCTATAAACATTTTCAACAGTGCAATGAAGGCCAATCTGGCTGTTTTAAAAGTGGCTAAAATGCCATTGCAGTGGCAGATCTGAATGTGAAATGTCACGGCGGAGCAGCCCCACTGTGCCTGCAACCCCACGCAGCAGAGCTCCAGCTCTTTGGAGGCTCCAGCTGCCTCCCGCTGATGAAAGCCCGACCAGCAGCTCCGTTTCTCTGCAACCTTTTACCATCACCTGACCTTTGGACTGTAGAAATGCCTTTGATACTCATGCCATCATACGGTTTGGTATTTGCCTCTCTCGCTTTATATCGTGATGCTGTGTATGCTCTCTCCACTGGGGTAAAGAGGATGGACCGGTCTGTTTTTTTAATGAGTTGTTCTGTTCGAATCAAGTATCAAGAGGGTTTTATTTGTATCACGTATACTCATACAGGTACAAGGGGCATATGTCAGTGTGGCAAGGGATGCAATCATGCAACTATATAGCAATACAATAATACAAGTGATACACATAAAATATTGACTGGCAAGACCCACACTCTAGACCTTATGTACAGTAAAAGGTATTTTAGCAGCAAAAAACCTAGCAGTAGTTGGGGATATTGGATAGGATAGGGATGGTCAGAATTGGGGGAGGGGTGGATAACTTATCAGATATACAGAATTTGTTGTAAGGTATGTAGTAGCTACACTGTACTATACACTGTATACATCAGTGGTTCCCAAAGTTGGGTCCGGGGACCCTTAGGGGTCCTTGTGGGAGGTCCAGGGGGTCCCCAGCTAAATGATAGTTTGAAACCAAATGGACCCTTATGGGTCTGTAACTCTGAGAGTATACAAATGGAACAGGTCCATTTGGTTCCATTTGTACACTCTCAGAGTTACACTCTCAGAGTTAAATTAACATTGATTTTACTAAACCACTGGTATACATCATCATGTTGGTTTGTAGCCCATTGCTTGCATTGTGTACTATACGACCATGCAAGACAGTTTAATTCTCTCGGAATGTCAAATGTACAGCATAAGAGTGAAAGGTAGGCCTACACCATATCGGCCGAATGTGTGAAGTCATCGATTTGATTGTTAGGTATTCACCCACCACACCTTTCAGTCCTGTTGCCATAGTTAAAGACAGGTGTAGGCTATTAGTTATCATATTATACCATACCATACAGCTTGGTCAAAATATTGCTCTGTTAATTAAAACTAAACCCTGCTTGGCGACCACACAGGTCGGGAACCATGTAAACCTGGAGACCAGGAGAAGCTCCTCCAGGGCCGCTCAGTCAACAGAAAAATGGACGTGTGTTTTCGATGAATCTATCATGGTTAAAATGGAGTTTAAAGTTATAGTGGGTTTGTATAGGAAGGGGGCGGGGCAGCTACAATGAATATCAAATATCTAATTACTGAATTACTGAGCAACTTACAAACTGTCTGGGGTGTTCACACAAGCCTGAGTAGACGATAACGATTTTTTTTTTAGAGTGAAATATCCCTTTTAGCTTAACGGTCACTTTATTATTGCATCAATATTGGTGAAATATCAGACAATATTGGTGAAATACCGTTCAATATCTTTGAAATATCGCTCAATATCGGTAAAAGAAAATCGGCCAATGTGCTACTGATAATATTGTGCATCACTACTGTATGACCGATCAGAATATGCAGATACATGGATACCTGATGTCATTTGACACTGCTGGGGTTGTGGTCGCTCTCCACTGACCCGCAGACATACAGAGTCCTCCCTAGACCCTACCTCCCCCTCGCCTTGTCTCAACCGCTGAGCGCACTGAGACATACTGGTCTGACGTAACCAGTGTTGGGTGTAACGGCGCTATTAATAACGGCGTTATGTAAGGGACTACTTTTATTGGTAACGGAATAAAGTAACTTGTTAGTTTTGCAATTTAGTAGTTAGTTCCTTAGTTACATTTCCAACAAAGTAATCCCGTTACTATAATGTGTCCCTGTTCATTCTGTTGGCAAGATTTAAAAATAATAAAGCCCCGAATGTCTGCGGAGTTTATTTCTCCTGCCTTCTGTGTGATTTATCCTCTTGCCATAGTTCCAAGCCCACTATACCATGTACTATACATCCTGCGTCTACTACATCCTGTAGTTCACTTAAGAAATAAAAGTATTGTTACAAGCAGCTTTTATTTTGAAGAGGAAGAGGAAGTTATTTCGGTTGTAGGCTAGCCAGCTACCATGACAGTCGACTAGAAGGGCCGGCACTGCCGGGTGGTGGAATAATAAAAACAACATGCTTTTAGCCAAAGTTCATAAAAACCGCATGCGTCTATGACTTAAACAATGTAGGCTAAACACGTTAAACATGGTATATCCTCCGTGGCGGCGTCATTAGGTGAGTACTAGTAAATGAATTGTTAAGTTTCATAGTATCATTCATCATCAACAGGCTGTTGTTGATGATGCCCCCCAAAATGAACAGGTTACACAGCCTACAGGATTCTCATTATGTTACTGTCACTGCCTGCAAGGATGGCCGCCGTGCCATTTCTTATAAACTATCTAATTCATACGTGGGTCGTCGTGGGTCCACGTGGAGTTGTTATTGTTGTTCATGGGCCACGGTGCGCGGCGTGGAGAGGGCATCAGAGCGCAGCGCAACAGCCTAGTCTGGTATTGTCTGTACTCTCTGCACTATAGCTCTTTCTGTCCAGTCCTACGTGTATAGGCTGGCGATTGTGGCGACTTATATTCGTTAATAAAGAGAGCTGTAAAGGGGATATTGTCTATGGTCAGTTCATGCATGTGTATCATTCTCGTTTTTAACCGGGCCGTGATAATGCGGCGCATTGACGGTAGGCAGACGGCAGTAGGGCTAATACAATGTAACCAACTTGCGCAAGCATAAAAAAATGGGTTTTAATTGTCTGGTAACGGAAAATAACGGAAAATAATCTAACTTGTTACTTTTCTCAGAAGGTAATCTGTAACGCTAAGGGATTATTTTTATGGGCAGTAATCCAGTAACCTAACGACGTTACTTTAGAAAGTAACGATGCCCAACACTGGACGTAACACTGTCACACAACCTCCCAACTAAGTATGGCTCTTGGGCGTCAGTGAACCTAGTTTCAGCCACTATCCATTAAGGCACCATTCAATTTCAACTGCGAAATGTTATTTAACCTTAAATGTGCAGGCATGATATCTTATCTGTCGCATGGAAACCTTACATGTCTCAAAAACTTGCTTCAACCTTGTGGATCTGCTACCTTTGTGTGACATCGTAGTACGATCAAGCAGGGCATTAATTTACGACGATAAACAAAAAGTAGGTTTATGGCCATCAGCGAGGATATATATGCTCCTGCTCTGTACGTGTGTTTCAAAGACACGGTACAACAGTTGCTTGATGGGGAAATCATGCCTGGAAAGTTGTTGTTGCCTTGGTGCCTGGGAGCAGGTGCACGGTCTAGTACCACAAGGTGATAGTGTGCACGGATGAGAGGGTCCAGGGGGGGTTTGTGGGGGTGGGGGGAGGGGGGTCTAGACCCCATGGTGTCCACAGCTGGATAGGAGGCAGTGCTTTTAAATGTCATCGTTGAAGGGGCATGTGGGTGCCATTTGGCTCAGCAAGCCACATGCCAAGAAGGGATCAGGCATCAGGATGCCGGAGCGGGGTTGGTTATCCTCCTCCCCGGCTGCCTTCCTTGTATATCGTTTGATTTCTATTCAAATCAGGCTCTTTTTGACAATGGAGAGAGGGGGGCATTGAGGTGAGGGAATAATTAAGATTATTGTTGCTGTCATGATAGCATACTGAATTTAATAAAATGTCAGTATAGACTATACTGTACAAATAACTGCAATACTGTAGGTTAGGGCTGTCAGAACGAATTTCATAATATGAAAGAAATTCGAATATTAAAAAATATATATATATTCGAAAGCTAAAATTGCCATTCGAATGGAGCTTTTATCATTTATTAATTCTATTTAATATTTTTATTTTGTTTTATGTTATTTTATCCGCTCACTAAATGTATTGAGTAACGAATCTACCGCTGTGAAATCTCCCATCTGCACGCACGCACACACGCGCGCCTCGTCACCTCCTCCCTCCTCTGCACGCATGCACACACGCACAGTCGCACAGCGCGCTGCAACTAAGAAGAATCACTCACATGTTTTATTAGTACCGTCGAGTCTGTCGCAAATTGTGGACAGTTTGAAAATGCGGGTCCTACGTGCATTAAACCATTAACGTTGGTCCGGCTGGTTTCATTTTGTCCTACGCGATTACGTGAATCAGCATGGCTGCGCCTGCAGTAGGCTATTACCAAAACAAACACATGGTAGCCTACTTTTGTGTTGCACACGGGAAAGCAACTGAAAACGACCATGGATATATTAAAGACAGTTCCCCTGTGCTGCTGTGCACAGCGGAGATAATGCAAAACTCCAGGTACGAACCAAAACACTGACTGTCTGAAGCTGATCATCCACGACTATCTCCAGACTAGTCCTGCAGTCCCGCAATGAAGGAAAGACAATCTCGCCTCTCACTATAGTCCACTACAATGCCATTCTAGCCTTAAAACCTACATTTATTATTAACAATTACTTTAGCGCAAAATATAGGCTTCTTCTTCATTGCTATTTACTAATGATGGCCTGTTCATCGTGACAGCATTCTGTTTAAAAAGAAAAAAGAAAATGTCCTGTTCATGATTCCTGACTAGCCTAAGCCTACTCACTACTCAGACTATACTGTATCAGAAGTATACAACGTTCACTGTAAAATGCATTTGCACTATAGACAGACAACAATCTTACCGTGCTGAGTGCACTGTGCTCAATAAAACAACAGTTTAAACGCTATTTTGTGATGAAAACCATTATTACATGGGCTGCTTTGTCGTTTGGAAGGGGGGCCCCTCTAGTGGACAGAACGTGCATCGTCAATCTGTGTATTATTATAGGCTAAATATGAACTAAAATAAACAATGTAAATATTCGAATATATTCGAAAATTACAAATAATGAAGCAATGAAATTCGAATTGGATTATAGAGGTGAACTGACAGCCCTACTGTAGGTACTGTAACTGCAAAAATGTCACTTTCGTCGGCATCGTCGCACACTTACTGTAAGACAGTAATGCACTTTTGCAATAATACATGCAGTAGCGTCACACAAAGATCCATTATTTGTGGTTGATTTAATCTTGGTATTATATATATTTGTGGGTTATGTCGCCATATTTAGGCTGAGTTACTGAGTTTACCATTTAGGCTGATTCAAATTGGCCATCACAATTCAACAGCATGAATTAGCCTTTTGAGCAATTACCACATTTTGAATTTGCGGTCGACGTAAGGTGACAGATTAATTGTTGCCGAGAGAGCATGTACAATGCAGTCACAACATCACTCTGGGTAAATTAAACGTAATCATCTGTCATATCATCGTTTATTGACTTTAATTGACTGTAATTAGAAATCCTGCCGCAACCGCTATTTACCGTCTGCATCACATGGTCAAGTAAATGGCCTGATGAGTTGTTATGGGATGACCTTGACTTGCTTCAGGATCCATTTCGTTTTAGTCACATTTTAGTCATCTGAAGTATTTTAGTGTTAGTTTAGTTTTAAATGATAGTAAATATCCCAAGGGTTTAGTCAGCTAAATCTACAGTTAATTTAGTCGACTAAAATGTGTCTTAGCGGGCCGTGATGGCGTTATAATGCCTGATTTATACTTGGCTGCATGACGAAAATAGCAGATCTACAAGCTTGCTAGCTTGTACTGGTGTGCTATTTTAATAGCACGGCATAAAATGAATCATCTCCACTATAGTCCCTCCCTAACATTTTAGTCTCGTTTTTATTGTCAATATATTTAGTCTATATTTAGACTCTCAGTGAAATAGCATAGTCGATAAAATCATAGTTGACAAAATCAACACGTGCCTGCCTGCTGCTGTTTCTAAATACAGTCCTGCGATCGCCTCTATCTTTTCCAAACACACACACTCTATGACATGACATTTAATATTCAAATGCTGTGCCTGTTTAGCTTTGGAAAAACCTTCACTCTGTACCAAGCTCGTAACCTGTTTGGTCAGGAAGTCAGCGAGTCAATATCCTCTCAGTTAATTTAACTGAAAATGCTGTAGGTCTGTGTACACAGAAGCCCAGAAACAGTCACACATCTTCACTTTAAGGCAAATCAGTATCAATCTTCTAGTCTAGTGCAGTTAGTTGGAGGCTTATTAAGCCCTTTAGCTTAGTGAACTTCAGGTTCATAATAATTATTACAAGTAAGACGCGCAAACGCGGGAAGCGAACGCAGCTCGTACATATTTGGGGTTTTTTAAGATTTTTTTTTAAGTTAAGTTTTTAAGATTTTTGTGTGTATGTGACTATGTGTGCGTGCGTGTGTGGGTTTTTTTTAAACGTTTTTTAACGTTTTTTTCAAGTTACATTTTTGTGTGTGTATGTGTGTTTTTTGTGTGTGATACAGCTCCGCCCTCTGGTGGCGGGCAGGTGGTGTTACAGCGTGACAGACAGACAGACAGACAGACACACACACAGACAGACAGACATGTTCTGCTAGGTCTCATAGTTAGTCGGCCTCATGGTGGCGCTATAACAGCCCACTTTACATTTCGCCTTATAACTCTATATAACGCCTATATACTCGTGTGTCGTAAAATTCTACTTTCCCTGGATTCCCTGGGTCCCCATATAGGCCACGCCCATTTGCATCAGGATAGATTTTCCGCCATTTTTTTTTCCCAAACACACACACTCTATGACATGACATTTAATATTCAAATGCTGTGCCTGTTTAGCATTGGAAAAACCTTCACTCTGTACCAAGCTCGTAACCTGTTTGGTCAGCAAGTCAATATCCTCTCAGTTAATTTAACTGAAAATGCTGTAGGTCTGTGTACACAGAAGCCCAGAAACAGTCACACATCTTCACTTTAATGCAAATCAGTATCAATCTTCTAGTCTAGTGCAGTTAGTTGGAGGCTTATTAAGCCCTTTAGCTTAGTGAATTTGTAATGTTTCTTTGACACCATAATAGAATTCTACACTACTTCATTCCAAGTATGACGCCATCATTGCAAGTAAGGGATGAAACACCAGGATGCTGATAGATGCTGTGAGGAGCAGACTGTCAAGATGTGATTTCTCCATATTTAACATGCACGCACGCGCGCACACACACACACACACACACACACACACACACACACACACACACACACACACACACACACACACACACACACACACACACACACACACTCAAACTCAAACATCGTGCTCAAACCTGCATGGATGCGTGGTGGACATCTCTGTCTATTTTTGCCACGGACATACAAAATGAGTAATATAGTACTTATTGCTTATTTAATATAATATCACCGGAAACACAAACACGTCTGTAACTCTGAGGCCCCTATTCCACCAAAACAGTGGTGTGGTCAGGGCCAGCAAGGCCTTCGCTGCTGGCCCTGCACTTGCCTGATGCAGAAATGTATATTTTATAATAAATATTTATTTTTCGAAAATATATTGTATTTATTTTGCTACCATCATTGCACTGTCTCTCATTCAGACAGGCTGGACGCGCTGCTTCCATTCTGTGCAGGTACAACAGCACTTGTTTTTTTTTAACCAATGAGATTATTTCCTTGTGTTGTCTCTGGGTAAAAATCTCCACCGTGAGGCCTTCAGAATCTCCACTGAATCCCCTTGCTGTTGAATTGAATGGTAGCGATATAGAGATTGACAGGTTAAAGGCCTGGTTCATTTCGGCACCGCCCGCCACTGCACCAAAATAACCTTTGTTCTAAAACTGGTTCTGTTCTTTCACGGAAACATGCAGTGGCCATTTTTTTATTCCAGTTCCAATTGGAACCAATTAATTTTCAGTGGAAACACTCTGAACTGGTTCAATATTAGAACCAGTTCAACCCCGGTGGAAAAGGGGCCTGGGAGTAATTCAAATCGATCCAAAATGTAATGGACCTGTCGGATCCATTTGGTTCCATTTGTACAGTCTATGAGTTAAGGGGTCCTTGCAATTAAACCACTAGTACCAGTGGGCTCCTTAAAGTGCCATAGTGTCATAGTAGATCAGAAGGTCTGAGGAAGGACTGCGGCCCGAAACGTTACCTGATTAAAAGTAAAGAAACGTGGGAGCCTGAATTGGTGTGCCGATTTTTTCATTTCTTATATTTCTCATAGTAAATCATCAGTCATACATATTCCGAAGAAAACCTGGAGACTGACATTCAGTAACTGCGTCTTATGCTCAAAATAAGAACATTATAATGTTATGTAAAAAACAAAAGAACAAGGCCAATTAAGTCTTTGCCATGGAAACAGTACACTACACATAACACATACAGATGAATTTACTAATGCACTTGAGTCACATACTGATGTGACACAGCTAAACACATAAGCAATGACATTATAGCTAGCTACGCATTAACTTTTAAACCCCAGGAACACAAACGCAATCACATTTGTTACACATCGTGAGCACCGCAAAATGAAAAACGTAGCCTAATCATCACGGCCTTACGCAAAAGACATAATTATCTTTGCAAGTGAAAATGTGCGAGATTGATTATATACATTTACATTAATGAGCCATCAACACATGATTAAGTTACAGCAGTACTATACTGTACGAGTAGTTCTGACGTATGCTGTAGATCATAATTTATTAATTTCTGATAAGCTATGTTCTGTACGTTGTACAATTGTGTGGGTTTGTTGTCGAGGTGATCCAGTAGCTGTAGCAGAAATCACATTACAAAGAGGCAGTTTTTTTATTATTGTCCTTAACCCTTTAAAACCATGTCACCATACCATTTTAGCTTTTAACTATACTTAGTTAAAAATGTTTAAAACTGGTCCCTGGAACAAAACAGTTTGACACGGGGGTCCACGGCCACATCATATCATATCATCATCATACTATAATTAACTCAATGTCTGAATGAATGTCTGTCTGAATGAATGTGTGTCAGAAACACTGCCATAGCTCCTCACTGCCTGCACCAATCACTCCCACTTTTCACACAGGCATTGACCATAATAATATGGAGTTCTTAACGAAGCCCTTTTTTCAATTTCACAAATTATTGATTGACAATGAATTTATTAGTGCATTAAAATGACCCATACACTTACATGGGAAAAGTATCAAGTATTCTTCTCTCAGAAACCGTCAGAGCTACAGTCACAACACTTCAGGTTCATAATAATTATTACAATTAATGTAATAAATAATTACATCAGTCGGCCTCATGGTGGCGCTATAACAGCCCACTTTACATTTCGCCTTATAACTCTTGAACTGTGTGTCGTAAAATTCTACTTTCCCTGGATTCCCTGGGTCCCCATATAGGCCACGCCCATTTGCGTCAGGATAGATTTTCCGCCATTTTAATTTTTTTTCCAAACACACTTTTTGCTCTTCCACCTACAGCTTTTGTGCAAATCTCGGTACACATGATCTCTGGACCTATCCCATGAAAATGCCACAGCCAGAATTGTCATAGTACGTATCGTTCGGCTGGAATCGGCGTCGAAAGTTAGTGGGAGGGACATGTTTTACAAAAAAATTACACAAATCACCAACGGAATGTCCAAATTTCATTCACATGTCGTGGGTGGTTTAATCAACGGAGAGCCCAAAGCTATTCCATTTTTAGCCATAGGGGACGCCGCAAATGCAGAATTTTCAAACGTTTGTTGCAAAAACATGCTTTTGGGGAGATAAAGCGCTCACTCCGGCGAAAACAGCTAATCTAAAAGCTCACAACATCACAGGTTGCAAAAGCTTTGAGTTTTCTCAAGCTAGAGCTCAGAATTGTGCACATTTTGGACGCAAATGCTTAATGCTGTGCACCTACAATTTGTGAGACTCACAAAATACATTTCGGAGTACCTGTGCGACATAGTTTCTGTGGTGCATGTCAAACTAGGGGGCCTTTATACTTTTCAAATGTGAGTCTTTGGGCTAATTAGTGTAAATGTTGCGGTCCTTGCTCCCTACCATGCGTTTGTACGACTACTTTCATGTTATAGTGCTGTTTTTATTCATAAAAAAACACAACACACACACACACACACACACACACACACACACACACACACACACACACACACACATATATTATACAAGTTAAAATGAACGGCAATTAAACATATTTATGGGGGGGCAATATCTCACAACGGGTAAGGACTAGTACATATAATTTTGGGGGTCCTTGACATGACACATTTTTCAGAAAACAGTTTGAGAGAAGACATTTGTAGAATCGGTCTTAGGTCTTAACACGGCTTCTAAAACCTAAGCTAAGTTTTCTATAATTTATAATAAAATGAAATCACACCCGTGTGAAGTGAGGGGCTATCATCGTACATCATCATACATCATCTCATTCCGGCCAATCAGAATTTGCGTCCTCACCTTCGTCCAAACACTCAAAGCTGGCCAGATCCTTATCAATGGCATTCAATGTTTATGTTAGGACAATGTTTGTGTTTAGACACACCCTCAAAGCTGGACATATAGCAAATAAATACATGAGGGGAGGTGGGCACATACCGGTAGGTTGGTGAACCAATAGGGAGCCGTTGTCTATAGTTTGAATCCGCCCCTCTATGCTTTGATAAGGGAGCGTTCTTTCGGGCTAATGTGAGACTTGCAGACTCATACAGGCAGGCAGACAGACAAGCAAGTACACACTATGTGGTGGGCGGGGCGGGGCTGTCAGCCGATGTTAAGTAGCAGTGAAATACATGTGACCGGATTACAAGAGCCTGATTGCCCACAAAAGGTACTTTTGAATAAATGTAATTGTTGGATTCTTCTGGAGCATGTCTGAAGGGGGAATAAATTAAAGGAAATGAAAAAAATGTAAATCCTAGATGACATTTAGATAATATAACATCGCTTTCGCACTGAATGCCTGACTGGCAGTTGAATGTTGTAAATGATGACAATGTGTGTCAGTCTCTATTGGAAGCGATGGACAGTTTTAACCCTTTAAAACTGGGAAAGCATCCATGTCATTTTTGATTTTCGTGTTGGCTATTCAAGAATAGCCAATATCTGCAAAAATAAATAATAATCTTGAACTAAATCTTCAATTAAAAGTGTTTGAACTATACTGATTTAGAAGGCACCCGTAGAATCGGCCTTGGGTCGTAATGGGTTAATTTGAATTGAAAAGTAACCAGGGCCATGTAACTGACATTGAGTAATTTAGTCGTTTGCTAAGTGCAGTTGCAAAAAAGGTAATCGGTACTCTCTGACAAATAGATTACATCCAGCAGCCTCTAGCCGGCCCTGCAGCAGTGTCAGCGCAGTCGGCTCGTTGAGAGTAGCGCCGCGGTTAGCGCTGTGCACCACAGACTCTCCCCACGGCTTGATTGGTGTGGCTTCATTAATATGGGCTCCTCCGATTAGCGGTAATTAAAGAGTGAAATCACTCAGAGTGCTTGCCTCCGGTCCAGGACTGCAGGCAGTGGCTGGCTGTCAATTGAGATCGCGGTGGGACAGAACTGGCGTTTCCTGGCGGTCTGCCACTCTGCCGTCGCCACCCGCCATTGGTTCCTCAGTTGGAGAGAGTGACCCTAGAGGAGAGGGGGCGATGATGCCCGTGGCCATGGAGTTACCCGCTAAATAACCCCCAGCGCTGCACATGGCACACACGCCATTCCCCGTGGACACACGCCGGGGCCACAGTTGTCATGGTGACGACATGGGGGAAATGTTTAACGGAGACATTGAGGAGAATTGATGTGGCCGTGGGCCATGTGCGTTTTAGGGGATATGACCCTTCAGCTTGCTGGCACACATTCACTGTGTCGGCCAGAACGTTTGTCTCTCATCTTTTAAATTACATGCCATATATCCAATCTATCAGCTATTTTAAAAATGTTTGAAAGGTTGAAGGTGGTTAAGTCTGTGTGTGGGTTTGATAAATATTTAACCAATGAAAAGCATTAAAGGAGAATTCCAGACCAGCGCTTTTCTCACCATAATCTGATTATATCTTATTATTCAACAACCAGTGGTAGATGTGAGGGAAAATGGATGTTATGTAATTCAATCACCTGTACCACTCGTTATTGGATATATAATGACAACAGATTAATAGTACACCTGGGTAATGGCACAGGGCACCCCTCCATGTATTGTCACAATACGAGGCAGGAGGTTTTCGGGCCCAAGTGCAGGACAGAAGCAGAGAGGCAAAGCAGTGGAAATGCAGAAGGTTTATTACCAAAATCCAAGATCAAACGAGAACGAGAAATACTCTGGCAGTTCACTAGGATCAAACACAAGTGACATACAACAATGATCTGAAAAAGGAAATTAAAAGCCAGGGGAGTATAAATACACAAAGACACAGGTGAACTCATTGTGTTCACACAGGTGAACACAATGATTGGCTAAAAGACTAACAAGACAATGTGGAAACACTAGGGTAATCAGGGTACCTGTGAGACAACATAGGTAACATGAGCAACACAGGAAACACTAACAGACTGCAAAACAAAAGCACACAAGTGTAAAGTAAAACCAAAACCAAGAACAAGGAACACTAGAAAAACAACACATGTCACAGACCGTGACAGTATTTGTCTATAGCAGTGACCAAGGAGGATTTGGGGGACTTTTCTGTTGGACACAGGTGAAGAGAGGGGAGCTTTGGAACCCGGGTTGTCTCTCTGAGCTTCTCCACTGAACATTCCTCTTTGTCCCTGGGCTGTCAGTCTCAGTATCACAGACCCACAGCCCACCAACTCTCTCATGACTGTGGGATTCAATAATGAATGCTACCTCTGACTAGCTCTGTCATTCTGCAGCAGCCCACATATCCCTGCCTGCCTGCCGCCACTCATGTGTTTAAAAAATTAATTGCAATATTATCTCTCGGCAAGATAAAAAATAAAAAAGAAGAAAACTTTGGTGAGGACAGTCTAAAAGTAGTGTGGATTCTATTCAAACAAAATAATTAAAACCACTGTGATTTTTTTCCCTTCTGTCTGTGCTTGCTTTGCCTACAGACGTGTCAAATGAGATTTCGGTTGCCGTCTTGTCATTGTTATTTCTACATGCGTGCAATGTTGAAATGTGCATGTGTTTGTTTAGGGTGTGTATTTTGAGTTTTCACTTATACAACCGTAATATCTCCAATGCCTGTGGAGTGGAGCATCATTTCGGCCAGCTCAGATAACGGTGCAATCGTTACGATGTTGATTTAGCATTAAATTGCCTTTTGCCACTTTAATAATAATAATTTACGTTTGGGTGACATTATAGCTAGCATGAACATAGTCCTAGTATCACTATCAGACATTTCTCTAGTGTCAACCTGTTTTTAGTTATAAAGTTAAATGATGCATGTTTTACGTGATAAAGTATCGAAGAAGAAAATCAGATGTAGGCCTACTGCCAAACTGGATGCTTTTAGATTGTATGTCAGCAAGAAAGCTGACACGTCAAAATACGTTTTAGAAACACCTAAGGGATATTAGAAGATGTGTTTCAAGTCAAGATGACAAGCGTTGCATTTGCCTTGATGTATACTGCTTTGAACTGCTTGGCTATATTGGCAGGTCTCCAGACTAACATTTTTACACCGGTGGCAGTATAGTGCTGCCACTAAGTAGCACATGATTGAATTTGCTGTGGTGCCGCACCACTGTGTGATTGCATCTCCCCTTTTTTGAAGGTAGCCTATTATATAAAAGTCAAAGTAGGCCTACCTGTATGTACAAAACATGTTTAAACAGTGATAAAGTGCAACCACTTTCAGGGCGGTCCGATTGATTCTAATCGTTCTCGAGCACTCCAGCATTCACATTGGCCGAGTATACTCTTCAATTTAACTGTAATGGTACCTCAGGGGGGCCCTGTGGACGATGGGGCTTTGGGAGATGGAGAATGTCATGTGACAGATGAAGAGTCACTTACAGTCAGGGTTTAGAGCGAATAATAAAGTTTGACCATGTTCCTGATGTGTTGTATAACAATTAATAACAATTTAATTCAAAGGGCTTTTTTGGGATGTGAAAACATACGTTTACATTGCCAAAACAAAAAGTGTAACGATACAAAATGTATTTAGAGTGTGTGTGTGTGTGTGTGTGTGTGTGTGTGTGTGTGTGTGTGTGTGTGTGTGCGTGCGTGTGCGCATGCATATGTGTTCGGCAGAGGGGGGGGGGGGGTCTAAGCTTTTGTTTAGAAAGATAGGGGGCTCCAGGGAAAGAAGACGCCCACCACCATGCACCCAAACTGTACAACATCCAGCTTACAGACACCCACACCTCCCAAACTGTGCATATCCAGGAATAGGCATAAAGTCATAGAGTTATATATAAACTAGAGGGCGGACTGCCCCGCCCGCAGTTATTCATTTCAATGGAAGTTGCTCACTTGCATTTGAACGTTCTGCTTTTTCTTGAATTGGGCACCAATATTTGGTGTGCTAACTAACTCCATGAACGTGCCTGAATCGATTCATGAACAGGTGCTCTGTGCACAAAGCACCTGGAGGGCATTCTGATGTCAGTACTATGGGGAGTTAATTTGGGGGTGTCAGTACTATGCCTGGGTAACATAATGCCTGTTCAAAGTTTGAACATTCAAGCTACAATTTACTATTAGGAAATGTAATGCTATAGCGCCGTCTTTGGCTGATCACAGTGTGATTCGGCTCAACGCAGAACGACCCCTCTACCATTAGCCGGAACTGCAAAAAGTGGCAGAACAATTTTAAAAATACAATACACCTACCGTTCCAAGTCAAGTGGTGGCAGCAGTGCCACCAATTCTTTTTATATTATTTGTCTGTGGCGCTGGACAAATCTACGGTTGCAAATGCTATCAAATTGGTGGCAGTCTGGAGCTTCTAATTGGCTGGTGCTGTTATCCAGACAAGAAAGGGCCCTATTTGAACAAGCTCATCTGGGGAGAAAGATTGAATGACATGGCCGACACCCACTTGGCTTTGAATAGGTCCTGCCTCTGCAAAGGGAGGAGCATGAGACACAGTAATTTGTTCTAAGGGAAACACAGAAATTGGTCTGTCTGTCTGTCTGTCTGTCTGTCTGTCTGTCTGTCTATCTGTCAAGCAAAAAGTGGAACAATACAATCATAATTCAATGTATGTATTGAAAGTCAGAATCTCCAATAAATCAATTTATATGTACCGAGGTCACTCGATGCAGATGCAGGGACACACAATGATTAGTAGTCTTTTAGGTGGTTTAGGTTCACTTCCACAAACATTTCGGGTTTCAATTTGTTGTAAAAGGTTGTAAGTGAAGAATGTATCCCCTTACGATCTGTAGGGGCGTCGGTTTTTGACCAAAGGGACGACCAAATCACAATGTATCAACTATCAACCCACACAAGACAATCTCATTGTCTTCTGAAACACTTTAGGGGGCAGCACAGTGCAGACAGCACTAATTAGGTGGGATGCCTGGATGTGAGTCATATTTCACTTTGAATATTTCAAATGAACCTGTAAAGGACAACTCTCTTAATAGTCAATGTGGACAACACAGAAATACTGGTACAAAAGTACGAATATACTTTTTTGGTTTAATATTTGTCTCTGCCTTCCAGTTAGAGTGTAATCCTTCCCAAATGGAAGCACAGTGACAGCCTTGCTCAGATATTATCATGAATAATTTATCACAGCCCCCATTTCAAAGAACCGAGTACAAACTGCAACTATCGAGGGTGTCGCGGATTGGATGGAAGTTAAGACTGGTACACATTGTTATTACTTATATTAAAAGTGCAAGAACACTTTGGTAGAGATTTGGGGTTGTGTAGTTATCCTATTATAATTTAACAACAAAGGCACTGGGCAAGAAATCTAAAATAATTTCTCCATTGACTAGAAATTGCTTATTTAAAATGTGTTCCTCATTGACTTACATTGTACGGCAAGACCACTCTGCAGGCTCTTTTGCAGCCTGTATGTCCACTTTGGGACATACAGTGACTAAATGTTCTTTCTAAGTTTCTACTTACATCCATTTGTAGAATTTGTAAAATATCCCCACTTTCCAGGAGGAAAAGCTGGACTGAAAATATGAAAACGTCCTTGGGAACAGTCGATGTTTTGGAAGCATAAATCTATGGGACACACAATGGACAGGTGTGTTGCGCTTGGTGTGGGGTTAGTGATCACACAACCTATATTGTGTGTCCCATACATTTGTGCTCCCTAAAGGCAGTTCTGATATGTTCAGTCCTGCCACTCATTCTGGGCCCCTCACCAGGGAGAATGTTGTCCAGCTCATGGAAAAAGTGGAGATATTTGACTAAATACATGTTTTCTGCCAGAACTTTTAAATGAATACGAAGTCCCCTAAACGACTCCCCAAAACGACTCAAAATCTTAGGAATTAATTATTGTGTGAGTGCAGATGCAGTGCTACAAGTTTAAATGCAGATGAGATCAGTATAGTAACCGTCCTATAAATTAGGACCAATTTATAGCTGTGTATTTTTAATACATGAAATGGATGTAAGATCACAAACATTCTAGGGCTATGAACTTGTAAACTGAGAATATTCATCTAATGCACGCACGCATGCACGCACACATACAAACACACAGTCACACACACACCTGCGAGTGCGCACATGCACAGAGTTCAGCAGTGTAAAGGCAATTAGTGTAATCTGATGTCATAATAGTGTGCCTATACTACAGTATGTGGTCCATGTATGGACAGCTCAGCAGACTGAGTTCTAATCAGTATCCGTGCTCTGTGCTACATGCATGCGCTCTGTGCTGCCTCCCCGCACTTCCTGCCCTTATCTACTGTTTGCTCAAATATATTACATGGCCTGATTTCGCTTTAACTCGGCCTCCGCTGTCGAGCTATAATATGTATTGTACACACAGTGTGCACTCACTCACGCACGCACGCACTCACACACGCACGCACGCACGCACGCTCGTCGTACATGTGATGGGACTCGTGCGTGTACAGTATGAACCGGCATATGCAATTATGGGGAAACTCTGGAATCTGAATCATCTTTATTGTCACATCACAGGTTTACAGGCGTAAGACAGTGGGTGGAATTAGTTTTTGTGCAAGCTCCATCATTTTGTCTGTTTCCAGAAAAGAGCCGGTGCAAGCCCATAGATGTAAGCAAACGAATAATCAGGCAAAATACACATGTACAGTAGTGCATACAATAGATATTGTAACCTTGCATTCTTTGCTCAACCGCTTTTTGCACACAAGTGAACACATCACTGGATGTCTGTACTCTGCTATCTCAGGTAGTGTGTAGGCTACTTGATCCTGACATTTGTTTAACGTTCCCCTATTCTCTCTATCTCTCTCTCCCTGCGACTATGTGGAGTGCCATAATGCCTCCTTCCGTCCCTGTTTAAACACGCTCTCTCGCCTTTCCATCATTTTTCCATTAGAAATGTGAATTGTGTCACGGAGACAAACATTGGGCCAGCAGAGGAGGCGTAGATAACGTTGCTGTCGGGTGGAAACCTCTTGTGTAAAAACTGTTGTTTTTCAGGAAATGGGGAGGAAAATATACTGTGTTCCAAATGGATCCAATGTACAGTAAAATATACTGTGTTCCAAATGGATCCAATGTACAGTAAAATATACTGTGTTCCAAATGGATCCAATGTACAGTAAAATATACTGTGTTCCAAATGGATCCAATGTACAGTAAAATATACTGTGTTCCAAATGGATCCAATGTACCGTATAGTCACTCGCAAGCTCTTGTTAATACTTTTCATTGCTTCAATTCGTTTGAAATTAAAAGACGTAACGACATTCACGTTCACTTTCTGAATGTTCTAAAACAGCAAAAATAGCAGTTCTACATGCTGACAATGCGTGAGCAATGATTTGGTATAGATCGGCTATTTACGCTAATTTTGCATGACACTACGACCAAGCAGGGAATTCATTTATCAAATTTAAATAATAATAATAAAAAAGACATAAAAGGTTTCTGCCCGACAGCAAACGATGAGCCTGAGTGCGTTTCAGGCTTTTTGAACAGCGCAGCTGCTTCTCAACTCAGATGAACTCCTGGAGAGAATACAGACGAAACTCTAGCATATAGTTATCACCCAGCCTGTCACTCGGCGTGACCGCCACCAGGGTGAATTTGGGTCTTATATATATTCAACGGGTGACTGCAATTTCGCCCAGAGTGTTACAGTACGGGCTCACTGGGATTGAAACTATGGCCGTCACAACTCCCCAGTGGGATAGCCATTAGCGCGGGGCCTTGCTGCGGGATGTGACATGACTCGTGAAATCATACCGCGCCCCGTGTAATGGTCGAAAGGTGTGGAAAATGTGCTCCGTCCGTCGCACAGGGGTCCTAGCGGAACCAAACAACAAGTGTCAAAAGTGAGGCTTTTCTCCCTCTCCGGAACAGATATAGATAGTGGCTGGTCCTTCTTAGCAGACATTTTCCCCTCTCCTGTTTCTCATCCATTGCCGTGTCAGAGTGGATACCCCGTGCTTGGATGAGCGTGGATGTAGATAGGGCTGACAGGTGTGTGGCCAGCTTGTACCTCTTATAGGAGAGAACATGGGTTCCTTCCAGCTCACTGGAGAATAGGATAATGGGCATGGCCACTCAGTGGACTTGACGTGCAGACTGATTTCCTCAAGTTTAATGGGATATGCAGGGTCTATTATTTATTTTGTGTGCCAAGGATCTAACCACTCAGCGACAGCGTGTATCCGGCATGAAAAGCCCATCCGTGTGTGTTTCCCATTGTGTCCGACAGTACCTATTCTGCCACTCCTGTACTGAAATTAATGAAATGTCCAAATGTGCATCTCTCAGTTTGGTTGCCTGGACCTCCCGTGTGTCTTCAGGCAGGCAAAATGCAGACGGAAATGTTTAATCAATTGTAGAGTTGTTACGATACCAATACCAGTATACAGATATTGCCTAAAATGCTGGTATTGGTATTCAATATACCAGTATGTCAGTCAATGCCAATCCTTTTTTTTTTTATAATATTTGTTTTATTTGGAAAGAGCAATAGATTATAGATAGCATTTTTACATATGACACAAGAGCAATTCCCAAGATTTCTTTTTTTTCCACCCCTCTTCCCTCCCTCATGTTGTCAATGCCAATCCTATTCCATTTATCACATGAGGATGTCATTTACAGTCATCAATTATTTTGTATTTTTGAATGGTTCAGTTGATGTTGCACTACTGTTTTAT
The DNA here is from genome assembly GCF_963924005.1 of Protomyctophum bolini. Classification (NCBI taxonomy): domain Eukaryota; kingdom Metazoa; phylum Chordata; class Actinopteri; order Myctophiformes; family Myctophidae; genus Protomyctophum; species Protomyctophum bolini. The sequence continues at coordinate 13,939,546 of NC_137882.1, read as the reverse complement.
TCTCTTACTGTACTATGGACCGATATGCAAGTTATGGGAATCGGAAATGGAATCGGAAAGGAACATAATTTATCGGTACATCTATCTCTCAATTGAATTCATATTTTTTAGTGTTTCCTTTCCTACAGTGCAGCATAATTTTTGTTTGTTATAGTGCAGAAAGGATGAGGCAACAAAGTACTATGGCTTATAGGGCGGATACACATATCGTCATTGACGGGCACACTGGAGCAGATTTGAAGATCGAACTCGACAAAGGAAACAAATATCACTTATAATCTCCATCTTGTATAGGTTATTGCTTTGGATTATGGTCAGTTGAAGTGTATTGTACTGTAGCGGACCCATGCAGACTGTATGAGGGGATGCTGGACGCTGCTTGAATGCAGGGCGGTGTCTGACATGGCCATGGACGGACCCGCGGTGGACATGGAGCAGCTTTTTTTTCTATTCTTTTTTTTTTGGCCCTTCACATTGCCAACTCCAGCTGTCACGCAGAGGGACAATAGGGAAGAGGAGGGGGTTCACCCTGAATAGGAAAAAAAAATAAACTGGAGAGCGCCCCCCCCCCCCCCCCCCCCCCCCTCGCCTCCCCAACAAACCCTTCCCAAGACTCGTCATCTGCATTTGACAGGACCCCCGTTCTCCTCTGTTCACCGCCCCCTCTCTTCTTTTTTCTTTCGTTCCTTTCTCTCCCCGCTCTCTCCATAATCCCTTTCTCTCTCTCTCTCTCTCTCTCTCTCTCTCTCTCTCTCTCTCTCTCTCTCTCTTTCCCTGCTACGTGCAGCTGTTGCGCTCCATAGGATCTTTTTTGGGGGGGGTGTGGGGGGGGGGGGGGGGGGGGGGGATGATTGCTAATTAGGATAGTGCCGCGAATATATATTATATAGCCTTGAAACTTATTTTAACCGTCTCTCTCTCTCTCTTTCTTTTTTTTTGTTTGTTTTTGGGCTTGGTGGGTGGGGGGGGGGAGTGCAGAGTTTCTTCAGGAACGAGACGCAAATATTAAATTTACATTTACAGTAACGTATAAAACACTGGAGGCTACAACTAACACACATCCAGCTTACAACTATTTATATAGTGCACACTCTTACTGTGATGGTAGCCTGTATGTACTGTATGCAGACAGGTGCCAGGTCATTTGTGGACCGATCTTGCTTTACCTATAATTATACTGTATGATCCTAGACTGCTATTTCTATGTATTACCTCATGTTTTCCTTGCTCACTATATAAATCACTCTGGATTAAGAGTGTCTGCTAAATGCCTAAATTGGAATTGTAAAGCGTAGCCTACCATAATAATAATAATAGTGGTGCTATAGCTTTTGGATGCTATAGGCTCTACACTTTGAAGCATGGACTGTCCCATTCTGCTCACATAGCTGAATCCATGGGAGAGAGAGCAAGGGGAAGGCAAGAGCCTGAGAAAACAGCAATTCACACACCAAGCACAGAGACCCCTAGTAGCTCAACAAATGAGTGACTAGCCCTATGTCCATTCATATTGCCCCTCAGCCCGCAAGCCTATTAGCCAAGCATCCCTCCTCGAACATTCACTGTGGACAACATGTGGAGGCATCGCTATAGCAACCAGTGGATATGACATGTGCAACGGACGGGGAGCTCCTGAAACGGCTGAATATAAGGAGGGGCTCTCAGCCTTAAACTAAATGATTGCGGAGAAGAAAAAAAAAGAAGCTGCCTCCCCCCGCCATCCACCCCCATCTCTTTTCATTGGCACAGAGGCGCTGAAAGGACTCACATTAGTGGGCTCCTGCACATTCTTCCAAAGCTCGGAAAATCAGGCGGGCATATCCCACATTCTCCTCCTTTTTTTTCCTCCTTTTTTATTCTCCCCGACTCTCTCTCTCTCTCCCTTTTTCTTCATCTTGGTGTTGAAGCCGCCGGTCTTTTGTTAGCGCGGGAGGCGCATGGGACCTTCGCAGGGGAACTTTTGGGGGAAAGGGAACGGCAGAGTGGGCGGCCAGGACGCACAGACGCTGCGTGGAGCTGCCGAGGGCGTCAGTGGCTATCCGCGCTCTCTGGAATACCAGATATATCTCTGCGTTTGCTGCAGAATGTGTGACCTGTGTTTCAGCATGGATTTGGGTAATTATCGGCTTATATGTATATGTTTTGGGCTATAGTTCATAATTATGCAATTTGAAATGCGGCAAATGCGTAAAAGGCGCAGCAGGAACCGGCGCAGTGTTTGAACTTAATTTAATAGCAATGTTTGATCAATGATCATGTTCGAGATTTGCGTTGAGATGATGGTTTTGTAAATATTAGTGTTTGGGGATGATATTGGCTCTGCGGTATACTTTAGAATTGTTTCGTTACTCCATCCTATATCTGCGATACCACAGCAAAGCAGAAAATCGTATATGTTGCAAACGATGTGCACTGTCCAGGAAAGAAAATGCATGGAGCTATTTGAAGTCAAAATGCTTTTTCCCTACTTTTCCTCAACTGAGAATTCATACTAAAACTTGCATAGTAGCTTTGGTTGCCTCGTGTCAGCTTTGTGACACCTGGCTGTCTGGCAGGGGACAAAGTTTCCGTTAGGGGATCATTCCCCTTGATGCTGCCTGAGAGTTGGACTGAAGGTTTACACTATTTTATTGTATTTGTGTGCATAAATATCTGTTTGGACATTTTATTGCTGAAAATATGTAAACATAATCATTGTTAAAAAACTGAAAAAATTATATATATATATGTGTGTGTGTGTGTGTGTGTGTGTGTGTGTGTGTGTGTGTGTGTGTGTGTGTGTGTGTATGTGTGTGTGTGTGTGTGTGTGTGTGTGTGTGTGTGTGTGTGTATACAGTATATATATATATATATATATAATTTGTATATATTGAACCATTCTATGCCACTCTGTTTCATTTCAAATAGTCAATGATTTACATTCGGTAGACAAATTAAATTATTTTAGCAATGTGGGTTTTAGTATATGGAAATATTTATTGGAATGAATTATTGATATTTTCATTTTTTTGTACAATTATTTCCTTTTGGAAATATAAAATGTCTTGCACGTGGTATTACTTAATCTTTCAACAATTTGGAGAGAGTGTTATTTCAGATGTCTGTGAATATTCTCATTTGAATTATTTACGATAGGCCTTTTTTAACTTATGAACCCCAATTTGAAACTTGGGTGCTTTATTCTTTACGAAAATACAACAAATTGTTTATAATATCTAGTATACATTTGGTGCTGGATGTTGTTGGGCATTGGTGTGTTGGGCAGACTTTTAGGCTTGCACTAGTCAGAGGTATTGTGATTTGACTGGCCGCCCCAGTGCCATCTCTCTGCGTGACCTTTCCGCTATCATTTGAATAATCCAGAGGACCGAAATCCATCTGCCCTTTGTCTTGTCTTGCAGATTGGCTAATCCAATAGACAGAAGGAAGATGAATAGGCTAGAGGAGGGACAGACAGAAAGGGGGGAAATCTGTTAGAGAGAGTGAGTGATAACTTAAATGAGTTGGTATCCCGAGCAGTGACGCGCACACGCATACACATGCATGGAAGCACATGCGCGTGCACATTGCACACACACACACACACACACACACACACACACACACACACACACACACACACACACACACACACACACGCGCGCGCGCACCCACGCACGTGTGCATGCACACACAGATGCACGCACGCACTCACATACGTACGCACGCACTCAGCATGTGACTTGTGAGAATATTAGTCTTAGTCAAGACTTTAAACGGAATACGGATAATTTGGATTTAATCAAATGTGTAGGCTTTTTTAAGTTGACATTTACATGTTATTAAAAGGTATAATTTGTGTCACTCTTGGTCCCTCAAGAAAATCATGTTACATTTAATGTATAAAACTATTATTTTCCACTTACATTTATAAGGTTAAATATAGTATTGCTTTATTTGTAATTAGTTAGTCAAACAATAAACACCTAAGCTAAAATTCCAGTTTTCTTTCTTAGCTGTTTTTTAGCGGTGTCTATTAATCTGTTGCAATTTTCACTTATATATCAGTTGGTTATTTTCAACAACAACAAAAATGAATCCAATGAACAAAACCTCTGTAGGCGTTAAAAAATTGTTCTCACTCTCCATCGACCCCCACCTCCCTCTCTCTCTCTCTCTCTCTCTCTCTCTCTCTCTCTCTCTCTCTCTCTCTCTCTCTCTCTCTCTCTCTCTCTCCCTCTCTCTCTCTCTCTCTCTCTCTCTCTCTCTCTCTTTCCTTTTGCCTCTATCACATTTTCTCTGTCTCCTTAAACCTCACCCGCACTCCCCATTCTCGTCTCTCCGCTTTTGGTCTACCATCTTAAAAAAATAAAATATAGACTATACCCACCTCACTTCACACACATATATATATATATATATATATATATATATATATATATATATATATATATATAATTTGTATCTCTATTGGTTGATTTTGAGCAGTTTTTTGAATATCCGAGAATGAACATGAGAGGAAACATCATGAGGTTAAGGAAAAGCTAGGAATGTGATGGAGCATTTTGAATTTAATTTTGGATTCTACAGGCAACGCCATCGTGGGTATATTGTGACTAAGGGTTGACATTTTTAGCCATAGTAAATGAGGGAAAAGAAAAAGATGTTCAATGGTGTGACCTGGATGGAGAAAGATAATGGCTCGGAGGCATTCATGTACAAATCCACGCATTCTCGCTGTTATAAACCTAATGTTGGCACTTATTTTCAAAATGTCAGCTCAATATGTAACCATTAAATGGTTATTCTTTTTAGTCACAGACAGATAATAATGGAACACATAATTGGAACGAGGCTGTTTTTCTTTCTCTGCACTCAAATTTGAGACTCTTCAAGACACTCAGCTGCAGTCTTTTTCTTGTTGGTTGATTGATAGAGTTGTTCCGATACTATTAAACAAGTATCGTAAAAGCTGCCGATACTGCCTAAAATGCTGATATCGGCAAGTAGCCTATATGTGTCAGTCTACGCCATTCTGCTACCATGTAATTCATCACATGATGATGTAATGTCCTTTACAGTCATCAAATATTTTGTATTTGGAATGCTTCAGTTGATGTTGCAATATTGTTTTATACTATTACTGTACTATTTACATTATTATTTTGCTAACTTGTAGCTGCACTACATTTTTACTTATTCCTATATCAGTGGTCCTCAAAGCATTTAAGTTCAAGGACCCCCATAACTCTCAGAGATACAGGCCTAGAAGAGCCTGGGATGGGATGGGATGGGATGGGATGGCATGGCATGGCACCCAGATGACCTACTGTACCTACCTACTGTACCAGTGGTGGGGAAAAGTACTCACATTCTTTACTTGAGTAAAATTATCAATACTGCAGTGTAGAAATACTCTGTTACAAGTAAAAGTCTGCAATTCAAAATGCACTTGATTAAAATGACAAAAGTAATTGGTTGGAATAACGTGTTCCTTCCACGCGCTACATCCAACCAGGGAAACTCCCCCCTGTCAGGTGTAAAGGAGCAACTTGGACACTCAGGCATGAAGGAAGCATGAGTTCAAGTCCGTTGCTCTCCCCTTGTCCCCCATATATGGGGACTAGGTTGGTGGAGGGTGTGTAGAGCCCAGGATCACATTAGATGATTGATTGACACAGGGGTGAAAAATGGGTTACAAAATTGTGGGATAAAAAAATATATAAAAAATAATAATAATAATAATTGGCATGAAAATGTACTTAAAGGACCAAGAGTAGAAAGTGCTCATTATGCAGAATGTCCCGTATCATACGTTTTCAAATCTTTTGATAATAGCAGATCTACATAATATAGCCCAGCTTGTAGATCGGTGATTTTCAAATGGCCAAAATGTATATACAGTATAGGGCTGAATTGGTTAATGTATGTTATGTAATTATAATCACATTCTGCAAAGTAACTAAAGTTGTCAAAAAAGGTGGTGGAGTAAAAGTACAATATTTGGATCCGAGATGAAAAATTACATAAAATTGGGAAATACTCAAGTAAAGTAGAAGTACCTCAAAATTGTAATGTACTTGTTACTTTCCACCACTGATACCTACCCCCTTCAAGTCGAACAAAGTTTGGTCACATTTGTACCAAGCAGTGACGTTAGGCGGTTTGGGGAGTAAGAGTGATTATAAAGACCCACTACACATACACAACATGACTACAACATTCACTATCACCAGCCTCAGGGTTATGAACTGAATTGTTATTGGTCTGAAATGAGGTGCTAGGGGGTGTAGTACTTGAACAGCTATCCTTCAACTAGGTTATTATTTTACCCTCAGTCTAAATGTCAAGGTGCTGCTATTTTTCTTGCCACTCACCGGATTCAATCCACCCATCCATGTTTGAATATTGTATGCAGGGAATTGGACAGAGCTACTGCCCCAATATTATTTGTTGGTGCTTGCCTTTTACACATCAATATTGGCATATTGGCCAATAAGGTTATGGCAAATGTTTTTTCTTTTATTTCTTTTTTTCCTTTCTTTCTTCGTCATATTGATTTCAAGATTCAAGGCAAATAAAGAATAACAGTAACAATGACAAATAATAATGATATGGAATAACAGCAGTATAGTAAGAAGACAAAACCAATATCATCATACATTAGTCGTAAATGTCTCAGTACACATGAGGTGCTTATAGGTGCTCTGTGTGCATGTATAATGTGCACACTGTGCAGTATGTGTGTCTACTCTGCATACATATCTACAGTATTTACATGTATCTCTGGGTGTATGCGTATTTACATTGTGTGCATATGCTTTGATATCCAAAGTGGCATGTGTACTAGTGCGTGGTGTGTGTGTTTAAATACTTCTCTTTGGCTAATATGGTAGACAACACTCAGGTTCTGCACATGCTACAGTATTATTTACAGCTCTGTACAGAAGTATTTAGAGACATTAGCCAGAATAAGAAACGTCAGTTTGAGGATGATTTCAAGACATGTATCTAGACAATGAATTATTATGCTCAAAGAGCCACCTGTATCACAAACGGCAAACGGGAGGCTATGTCTATGCGTCTACATTTTCATATCGTCAATAAGGGGAAATCTTTAACAGTTGTTATCAGGTCATTCCCAATTTTCACTTTATCGCATAATGCAAAGCAAAGTTTGCATTAGTGTGTTTCTACAGGGAATAGTCTTACAGTATAATATGACCATGGCCATGAGAGGACCAATTATTATTCAAAGTCCAATTACTTTTCCTACAGTCCTGTCATTAACATACAGTATGTCTTCCTTTTTTACGCTGGAGCTCAACAGGGGCTGCTCTCCTTTAAAGTGCCTTACCACCCACCAGTAGAGGAAGTGTTGGGCAGTCCCATAGTTTCAGTGTGAATACAGTGAAAAGGGCCCTTTCTAATCAACCGGTCGTGGATCTATATGAAGGTCTGCTTTTGGACCACCTGTGTCTCTCTGTGCAGCCCTGCTATAGCCTTTAATCAAAGTGTCTTGCGGGCTGCATGGGGTCCTAATCCAGCCCACCTCAGCGACCAGAGGAGCTAATTAACCAGCAGCTTTTAGTGTCCCAACCTCCTGGAGACGCACAGTGGCAGACCACCCCAACCCCACCACTCCAAGACCCCTTCCCACTCCTCCCCTCCCTGCCAGGACTAAATAGGGCTGTAAATATCTATAGTGAAACACAGTGTGGAGGCATCACTGGACAGGGCAGCCTGCTAATGGGAGAATGGACTGAGTCTCTCTCTATACACAGTATACACAACCACCATTAGCACTGGCTAATGAGCAGGGCTGGTCCGATTGGACCGCCGTCGACACAAATAGCACAGCGTTTCATTTAAAGGAAGTTATTGGCTATAAGGAAGATGGAGACAAATCCTGTGCTTTTTCAAATAACGGCAGCGTGAGTCATATTGTGATTGCGCAGCTGTGTTTCAGGAAAGTGGCTCGTTTGCTGGGAAACGTTACCTGCTGGTTTGGTTTCCTCACTCCAAGTCCCCAGAAGTATAGTAGAAATACTAATAATAATAATTAGTAGAAATACACAGTTTGTGTATATTTAAAGTTAAATATATGATTTGGGGGAGTTGGGATTACAATTAGGAAAAGATTCAGTTTGGGTTCAGGTTTATATAGGAATAGACATTTAGAAGTTATAGGTTTAGGTGTGGCTATAGAGCTATGCCGGATTTATTCAAAACATAATGTGTGTTTGTGTGCATGTGCGCTCGTGTGTGCATGTGTCACATTTTATTTGTCTCTCGTAGAGTTACATAGGACTATATAGGCGTAGATCTATGACTGATTTATTCACAAAGCGTGCGTATGTGTGTGTGTGCGTGTGCGTGTGTGTGTGTGGCAGGCATGCCCAAGCCGAGAGCTAAGGCATCGGCAAAAGTCTGCAATAATTGGCAGTCGCCAATTATGGAGAAGGCGATGCTTTCTGTACCCGTGATTTGTATCCTGAAGCGCATCCACTATTGTTTGTGTTCAAGAATTTCTTGTAAAATGTGAATGCAAATAAAGATGTTAAGTGTCTGTGTGTGTGTGTGTGTGTGTGTGTGTGTGTGTGTGTGTGTGTGTGTGTGTGTGTGTGTGTGTGTGTGTGTGTGTGTGTGTGTGTGTGTGTGTGTGTGTGTGTGTGTGTGTGTGTGTGTGTGCGCGTGTGTGTGCGTGTGCGTGTGCGTGTGTGCGTGTGTGCGTGCTCCAGAGGGGCAGCCTGCCCCAGCTGCCCGTGGTGAAGGAGACCAGGGTGGAGTCGGGCCAGTTCCTGCTGCTCTCCGTGCTGTGCATGCTGCTGGTGCTGGTGGCTCTGTCCGCCTCCACGGCCTTCTTCTGCTGGCGCCAGCGCTCACACCTGCACCACGTCAAGGAGAAGCTGGCCAGCCTGGGGACTGACGCCGGCGCCGATGCTACCGCGACCTACCAGGTGAGAGCAACACTGAGTCAGTATATATACCCCCACACCCCCTCTATGCCGAGCAGCACTCAGCCCTGCAGTGTGTGTGTGGTCATTGGCTGAATGTGGATCTCGAAGAGGCTGGTGTTTCTTTTTCAATGGATGATGACACCTATGTGTGTGTGCGCGCGTGTGTGTGTGTGCGTGCGTGCGAATATGTTTAAGTGTGTATGTGTGCACGCGTATGTGTGTGTGCGTGCCTGTGTGTACGCACATAATATATATATATTTTTAATAGTTTTTAGGGATTTTTAGATTTACAGTATAGTTTGACAGGAAAGGCGGAGAGAGATGGGGGAAGACATGCAACAAAGGTCGTCCGGCTCGGGACTCGAACCCGCGACACGCTGTCATTACCAACCTGAATGCCTGGACCGCTCGGCCGGCCCAGACCACACACATGATTGCATGTCTGTGTGTGTGTGTGTGTGTGTACAGGGGAGAAGCCACCAGTGTGCCTATTCTCCCTGTGTCCCCATACAGAAACACGGGCAGCACGCATGTGTGTGCGTGTGCGTGCATGCCTGTATGTGTGTGAGTGCCTGATGTGTGTACTGTACATGCATGATTTAATGCGTGCGTGCGTGTGCAGTGCATGTGTGTGTGCAGTGCAGTGCAGTGCGTGCGTGCGTGCGTGCGTGCGTGCGTGCGTGCGTGCGTGCGTGCGTGCGTGCCTCTCTTGGTCCCTCCAGGACCACAGGCAGCCTAGCCCGTATTGATTCCACAGCGTTGGGGCTCAGCTGTGCCCAGCGTGGCACTCACATTTTATCTGCATGTAGCTTTAACATTTTCGATATATAATCGGGTTATCACATTGTTGTCACAGAGGTGCGGCGTTAGAATCGCCATTTCTTCTGAATAATGCCTCAGTGAGAATGCTTTATCAGTGTTATTTTTTTACCGTCAGAATTTATTGACCCATTATATTGTCCTCATTGTGCTACTATGTGAAAACTCATGGATTCTGTATGGGCCATTTAAGCTCCATTGACCTTGTGGATTGGATAAGGTGTTTCAAATGAGGGTTGCTTCTGTGAGAGAGAGAGAGAGAGAGAGAGAGAGAGAGAGAGAGAGAGAGAGAGAGAGAGAGAGAGAGAGAGAGAGAGAGAGAGAGAGAGAGAGAGCTATTAGCAGGGGGGGGGGGGGTCTGATCTGATCCCACGACCTGGTGCACATCTCTGGGGCTCTTTCCTCTGGCCCCACCCCCTGTAGCCAAGCACATACTCCAATCATATCCAGCGTGTTAGTGTAACTTGGACAGTGTAAAAGGAAATGGTCGATTTTCACTCATGACTTTTCAGTGTATAGACACCCCCCCCGGTCCCCCGGTCCCCTGTCCTCATGACCCTCCAGGCGTGCCGTGCAGCTCCGGTGCAGCACAAGCACTCTGTGGGGAACGGTTGAGCAGCAGGATGAATTATGAGGTAGACCCATGGATATTGCCCCGAGGGCGAGGCCCGGGGCACGGCTTCATGGCTCCCAATGATTAAAGTCTGACGGGCTGCATGCGTGGGGAAAGCCCAGCCGAGAGCCGGGGCTTTGCAGGGTCTGTCGTCGTCCCCCGACCCCCCTCCACTTCTCTCCGGAGAAAGATGTCACTGTGATAGATCAGGAGTTATCAGCATCATGTGCAAGGGTCATCACCATGCTGGCTTGTGTTGTGGTGGACTTTGCCCGCACATGAAAAAAAATGAGTGGATATTACCAGAAACATGAATATAAAGTGCTAGCCCTATATGACCATAACAGGTCTGTGACTCTGAGAGTGTTCAAATGTCCATTTGTACACTCTCAGAGTTAAGGGGTCCTTGCAAATAAGACATTTGAGAACCACTAGTATACTAGTTGGACTCCTATGTGCCATAGTGTTGTAGTAAATAAATGTCATATATTATTCTGAAGAAAACCTGGAGACTTGACATTCAGTAACTGGGTCAAAATTGGGCAAAAAACAAGAACATGACATTATGGTGTGTGTCACTTGCCACAGACAAGACCAAGTCTATGGCATGGACACATTTGTCTGCGTACAGACATGCTGATGATCCCTGATTGTGTGCATTTTACAAGGCGTGCGGTCCCCTCGCTGGCTTTGCCACCGTCGATGGCTCCACTCCAGCTCCCTCTCACGGGCTCTCGTCTGCCTGCCATTGTGTATATGGAGATAATGGTCAGAGCACTGGCCAGCCTGACCGTATAGGCCAGTGGTTTTCAACCAGGGGTCCGGGGACCACCAGTGGTCCTTGCGGGGGTTCCAGGTGGTCCCCAGCTAAATGATGGAGAGTTGGTTACCAAATGGACCCTTATAGATCTTTAACTCTTGAGAGCGTAAAATGAAACAGGTCCATTTGGTTTCATTTTACGTTAAGAGTTAAGAGTTAACTTATTGGTAAACATCTGCATTGCTTAATTTACAAGTCTACACGACTAGAGAATGTAAAATATTTTGGTATTTCGATCAACGTTTGCCTGTTATCTCTCCTAATGGTACCAACCGGTACCAAAATAAAAATAATACCTCAAAATTGTACTTAAATACAATAAAATGTACAATAAATGTACTTAAAGTTACTTTATACCACGTATATGGAAATATCAGTGAGAGCACTGGCCAGACAGAAAACCCAACATGATTTTAATACTGATCCATGGCGAAATGAAATAGAGAACTATCCACCCAGAGATAATAAAGGTGACAATATCTTATGAGGGGAGAGAACGAGACAAGGTGTGTGTGTGTGCGAGCATGTGTGGTCACCTTTGTAGGATTGTGCATGTTAAAGGTTTGATAAGATTGCATGCACCCATCAGACATTGAGGGTTTTCTTTTCACCCTCTTCTCCTTTCAGTTCTTTTTCATTTTGTGAAAATAAAGAAGAAGAAGGAGAAAAAAAAGGACTGGCACGGCTTGATAATGGCTTGATTTTTTTTTAATGGGCTGTCTGTGCACAGAGGCATGCTGGGAGAAAAGCTGAGTGATTGGGATAGTAGTAATCTGTTTGGCGCAGGAGGGTGAACTATTTTTTTTATTTTTTATTTTTTACCAAAGTCTCCAAATTGTGATATCTTGCCAGAAGGGGAAATCATGCAGTGCTGTACAATTGTATCAATGCCATGTCATCTCTGGTCGCATCAGCATCACATTGAAAATCCTATTTTGATTTGAAGGTTGATTCGCTTGGTACATTCATTCAGGATAAAACACAGGTTCCATCCTTCGCAGGAGAGAATGTAGAGATACTGCATTCAGCTTTGGTGCCTGTGGTGATTCTGTTCATGGTTGCTTTGTCAGGAAGAGCTCCTTTATACATTCATGAAATGTAGAGCAATTCACTCACAGTATCTGGCATCCAGGTACACAGTAGACAGTACACATTAAATGTATTCTGCAGAGCGTGTTTTTACGTAATTATAAGCTCCGTAAACCAACAGGATAAGCCATTAATCTACAGAGACATGGGGACAAATGAAGTCGTGTGAGTTGTCAGGGTTTTACAAGGTGTGTGTTTACAAAACTCAACCCTGGGGGGAGGCCGGCACAAAGCTTAGTGCACACTGCATGTATTGATATGTATTATGTATTGAAAAATATTATATGAAAGCCATGCATGGAACCAGGTGTATAAAAAATATTTTTTTTTGAAGATTACCTCTGAGACAATCCATGAGCTTTCTGGCTCAAGGTGTTTATTATCACATAGATGCACAATGCAGCAGGTAGCAACATTGCAGGGAATGTGTGAGCATACCTCAACAGTGAGATTAAGAAATGCACACTGTTATCCATGTAAACAAAAACCAAAAAAGAAAGAAACGAACAAAACTATTACAAACAATGTAAAAGTAACAAAATACAATTGAAAGGAAATGTTTTAAAGTTACATTTAAGAAAAGCAATTGGCAATGTGTCTCTAATGTTTGTTTGTTTTTCCTGCACAATAATTAAATGAATCCTGCCATGAAATGGTTCCATGTGTACACTCTCGGAGTTACACACCCGTACGGGACCATTTGGAACACTTTGAGGCCCACTTGTATACTGTAGCAGAGTGTTTCCAGTGAGCAAACATGCACAATGGCAGCACCCTGACTCTGTTTGACCAGAATGGAACAGATAAGAGCCTTCATTAGTATCATGGGTAACACCTGTGAAGGAAGTAGGGAAGTGGCCCAAGTTCTTTCCAACATGGCGTGTGTGCATATAGCCCATTGAAAAGAGTCATAAGACTGATGGATGCCCTCCTCCCCTATATATTCCCAACAGGAGCTGTGTCGTCAGCGCATGGCGATGCGCACGTCGGAGCGCGTGGACCGCCCGGAGACCCTGCGTCACTCGCGGCTCAACAGCGTGTCGTCGCAGTTCAGCGACGGGCCCGCCGCCAGCCCGTCGGCGCGCAGCAGCACCTCCTCCTGGTGCGAGGAGCCGGTGCCGGCCAACATGGACATCTCAACGGGACACATGATACTGGTAAGAAGACGTGGTGGCGTGCAGAGAACATTCGAGAGGCTAGGGCTGAAATACCCTAAAAGGGCGAAAATAGCAGGCGTCGCAGTGCGTTGAGAGTTTGAGAGCTCGAAAGTAACTTGTAGATCAGCTACTTTTGAGGCGCAACCCCTGCGTTGTGGCGTACGACCTGGATTTCTACACGAATTCTTTCAACACAAAATGCTGCGTTCAAGTTCAGGAGAGTTCGGAAAAAAGGCAATTCTCCTGAATGCTGATGCATGGCACCAAGCCGCTAGTAAATACTGTATTCAAGGTCTGGCTGGAGAGGGCACACAACACATTGTGAGCTTTATAGAGCGAATATTTCGGTGCCTCCTTCTTATGTTATTTGACCCTTTGGCCAATGTTTCACCAGTTTTTATAGTATAGTTTGCTGATTACTTTTGATGCAGTTATGGTCTTTTTAAAGTATTAAAAAGGTCCTAAAAGTCCTTAAATTGTCACTTCACTGTCATCTGGGGACATTCAATACTTTATACTTCACAATTCGATTTAGCAAACATACTGGGCGATAAATGATGAGTCACAGTAGAAGAAAGAGTGAGAGGGGGAGAATGAGATGAGGTGGTTGAAGGGTGACTTGTATTATAAATGTATACCCAGGCCATCAACCACTTGAACCCAGGTGTCCACATTTAGGGCATGTCATTAAAGGGAAAACAATAATAAAAAAAGAAAAATCATAAAAAGTGGTTAAGGAGCCTTCTGGCTCCCAGTGCCCTGCACCAGTTAGCTGTACATACAGTACATCCATTCACCCGTAGCTTCTGGCCGTGCATCGACACCTTTTCCCAACGTAATAAATCAGCATGACTCCACATGGCAGCTCTGCAAACATTCATACCTGCGAGGCCCAGTAGCTGTAATGGGTTTTTGAACTCAAGTTTGAACGAATATACATTACACTACTTGTGGCGGTTCGACTCATCAAGTTAAGTTTACAGAATCATAATCGTAGTAGTGTTCTTTTTTTGCTACAGTATATATCAGGGTGAGATACTGAGCTTATATAGACTGTAAATATTGTTGATGGTGAGTGTCTACTGCATGCTTGCCTGCATGTTTGGCCTGGTGCCAGAAGCCAGCAGCTTTATTTCCACCTGTTTTCGTTCTTTCCATCTGTCTCTCTCCATAACAAAACTCTCGGATCTTTATTTATTTTGTATATTAATTTTTAAGTTTAGTTTTATTTTCTCTTTCTTTATCTCAGTGACGGTGTCACCTCTCTCTCTCTCTCTCTCTCGCGCCCTCAGCTTTTATCATACCGTCCTTAATTCCCTCTGACCTCTTTGTCATGCCGTCTTTATCCTCTGTGCTGCAGCTGAACTGAGAGAGATATTGTTCTCTGATAATGAGAGATAATTAAATAGGATCATTACGCTGTTATTGTTGTTTGAATATTGCTGTAATTTAGTTTAAAGCTTTCGATCTCTTTTTTGTGGTAAATGTCAGTTTCACGCACACACACACACACACACACACACACACACACACACACACACACACACACACACACACACACACACACACACACACACACACACACACACATGTGCACACACACACACACACACACACACACACATGTGCACACACACGGATGGATTGTTTTAATTTTGTTCAACTTTGGTTTCATTCATTTGAGACAAGCTTGATAAAAGAGATGGATAGATGCCTCGCAGTGTTTCCATTAATGGCGAGACCATTCATCACAATGCACGTCTGGCTTTTGTATTGGGCGCCTATAATGAATGGGACTGCATTTGAGTAATGCATTTGTATTGGTAGTAATAGATGGGTTTGGTGGCACTCGTCAAGGCTTGTTGTGAAAACCCCTTTTGAAAACGTCGACAATGGAAAATGCATTGAGCCCCACAATAACAAAAGGGAGGCAAAGACCTCTTTCGCTAGTTTCGCTAGCTTGCTAGGAGCAGCTCCTCCACAGATTCAATGCATAGAAAGGTAAAGCGCGCAGGGACCTTTGCTATACTCTTTCATGTGCACAGTGATTGACATGGAGATGTCCTACTGGGGTTGGTCTTTAAGATTGCACTGCCATCGCACATGAAACCATGTGTGAGATTGCTTGTTATCACTGATCTCACTGTGAACCTCTCCTCTCCTCTCCTCTCCTCTCCTCTCCTCTCCTCTCCTCTCCTCTCCTCTCCTCTCCTCTCCTCTCCTCTCCTCTCCTCTCCTCTCCTCTCCTCTTACTAAGAAATGCACACATTGACATCCGGTCAACATGGTTAGTGTAAAAAAAAAGCCTTTCGTTTCACAACTACTGTACAACTGGTCATTCTCTGCGTGCTGAGTCACCACCTGTTTCTCACCACATCCGCTCAGAGCTCTGTCACACCAAAGAAACCTCCGTCTCCTGTCTCAGATAGAACCCTCTCCTCTCCCCCCCCCCCTCCTCCCCCATAACGCCTGCTGCCAACGCCGCCTTCTGCATCTGCGACGTGATACCGCAACACCTGTGCTCGCTTCATTTATCCCTGCCGAAGGGCCGTGAAGATCTCATCATTGGCACATTTAATATGGAGAAGTTGTGTCACAAACGCATCTGTCTCTGACTGTGTGTGAACCGTTAGCTGTTTATACTGCGTCTGTTTTGTTGGAGTCTGTAGTTCAGCACCATGGACAGCGCTGTACAGTTAGATCACTGCAGCAGGCTTTGCTTCCCGTGAATGCGCGGAGAGCAGCAGAACGCCTCTGCATGTTTTATTTCTGCACAGCACAGTAACAGGGTCAGGCTGTTGTTTCTTTGTTTTCACTCACCTTAATGATTGCATCTAAGAAAGAAAGAAAAAACTATAAATGGCTTTCATTATGTTTCAGCTCTTCATTTCCTTTTCTTTTTTATAAATGATATATTATATATTATCCATATTTGTCATGGATTTTGGCTGATTTCAGTGGGAATGCCTACTGAGTGGCAAAAAACTACTTTCTGGCCTTGACAGCCCATACATCCAAACGGGAAAGTCCTATCTGATTGCATTAAACTCACTTTATGCATACCTTCTCTCTACTGTACGTGCTTGATCTGTTATAAAACACAGAAGCTATAATAGATTGCGTTTCACAATAGTGTAACAAAAATTACATGTTTGTTGTTGCTCATACGGCCATTCTTGCATTGAGGAATACCTCAATCCCTGTGCGGCACAGCCTTGAGGAACAGCCCCCTCTTTCTACCTCTCCATATTGTTGTTCATTCTAATTTGACAGCGGGGTTATATAGACAGTAATGTGTTACCTGTTGTGTCTGGCTCCCCTGGTTGTCCCCTTCATACCAAACACCCTCTGCAGCCGGGGAGACTGCTTAGGGAGGATTAAGCATTGTTTCCCTGACACTCGGGCTCCCATCTCAGCCTTCTGATTGGCAGACATAATCCCCCCATTCACTAAAACCTTCGTTACCCTGTCTCTGGAAAACTCCATGGTCCACTGCTTCCCCCTAGAAGACGGCCTGGGGTGTTGCGGGGGGTGGGTTGGGGGGAGGAGGGGGTGGGGGGGGGGATCTCGATAAGGCGCTTCTGGCTGCATTGCATCACGCTAAAAGATGATATGAATTCGGAATGAAATTAGTTCAGGGCATCGTTTGAATGGGACAGGATGTAATTTAGAGTGGTTGTATGGAGTACATGGAGATGTAATGTGTGCATTGGTGAGGGAGGTGGGATGCTGTCATGGCTGGTGGGCAGAGAGTGTGACAGGAGCGTAGTGGTGACAGGCTGTCAAGTGGCCGTAATGGCACATTTCTCCCAAGAAAACTGCATTTTGTGTTTGAGAGAGAGAACCCCACTGCAGTGCACATGCAAATGTGGCGAATGGGTTAAAGGCTGCTATGTGTTAAGTTTCATTGTTTTCAATAGACAGACATTTACCCTCAACAAGATGAAGATCAAAATGGAAGAACATGGGATCAATATGCCATATACTACTCACCACTAGTCACCATTTGTGACTTTGTGTCTATTGAGCTCAGGCAGAAATTCTACCATCTCATTGTATGTTTGCAGTGTTCAGAAGAGAACAGCACCAAACCAAACCTTTTCAAGCTGATTTGTAATGGTCATACATTCTTGCATGGTGAATATCTGAAATGATGGACAATAAATGGGTAATTGCCTATTATGTGTGGTACACGCTTTTATGTGATAAATAGCCAGGCAGAAATTGTATTGTATTATTAGCCACAAAACACACCTTTTCTTTTATAGCGATCTAAATTGACGGACAAACAGATAATTGCCTGGCTATTGTTTGTGGTGCAGTACATACTTATTTTGATTGTTATCGAGGCAGGAATTGTATTCTGAAAGGTCTTGGATTTCTCCTTTTACATGAATAAGCTGGAGATAACAATAGGAGTGTCATCTCTCTACTCAGCTTACCTATTCTGTATTTAATGTGGGACAAAAAAACTCACCGCATCTGGGTATCACTTTCATTGTATTAGCCAGCTGATCCCTGACATCAGTTTATGAGTCTGTAATCTTCTGCCTTACACAATGGCGGACTAAACCATTTAAAGCCGTCGGGAGGGACATCATGATATGGGAGAGAAAGAAAAACCCGCGGAGCCCCCCAGAATAAAAAGACACCTCTAGCCAGCTAAATTCGGCTGAACCCCCAGTGACTCACCCTGGTTCAGGAAGTGAACACGCACACACACACACACACACACACACACACACACACACACACACACACACACACACACACACACACACACACACAAAGGCACACAATACCCCCACCCCCTTTTTTTTCTATTTTTCTTTGTCTCTCTAGCGAATTCAATTTCGTCTTCTCCGAGTGCCAGCTTAAATGCAGACAATCTTATCAGTGGCTGTGCAAGCAGTGAGGGACGTGACTGAAACACCCCTGAAGTATTTTCAATGCACACCAACCTTTCACAAGTGTTAATTGTGGATGGCATTGTTTTTTGTTTGGCGGTGGTGGTTGTTGTTGTTTTAGGATTGGTCACCTCCCATCCACATAAACACAAACAGAAGCAGAGCCCTCCGCCCCGTGGTTCCGCTGTACAGCAGCTTAAGGATGATAACGCTCCATGACACCTGGATCATAGTTTGAAAGAGTGGTTCTGTTGTCATTGGTTCATCATTTTACTCTGGTTTAATCATCAAGCAGGTCATTGTAACGGGCTGAAATACAATATATATTGAAACAAGCCGTCGTATGATCGTCATTTTTACTAATCAACAAAAAAAAATGTCTTTCTGTCGTTGTTAGAACTCATCACTTTCTGTCTGAAGAAATGGCGGCTAATTTTTGCATCCTTTGTGTAACCCCCCCCTTCCCCTGCAGTCTTACATGGAGGACCACTTGAAGAACAAGAACCGCCTGGAACGGGAGTGGGAGGCCCTCTGTGCTTACCAGGCTGAGCCCAGTGCCTGCACCGTGGGCCAGGCAGAGCACAACTCCAAACAGAACCGCTCGGATGCTGTCGTCGCATGTGAGTACATCATCATCGTAACCTTTAGACTCGGAATACAGTTGAGAGGCAGGCCCCTTTAAAACATAGCCGTTATACAATCTTGAACATTTCCCTGAATTGACCCAAAGAAGGAAGTGAACTGATTTTTAAGGACTTCTGAAGCTCATTCCGAGCAGATGGAGCACTGACAGAGAATGCATGCAATACAGATACTGTAGGCCTACGTTTTCACTAGTTTTCTGTGTGAAATATCCTGCCCAGTACAGGCATTGCAGGCTCACAGGACAATCATGCAGTACCACAGGATGTCCACAAGGAAATTCTGCCCATTAGGAAAGTTCTATTGTTGTCTATTAGGAACTGTTGTCCATTAGGAACTGTTGTCTATTAGGAACTGTTGTCCATTAGGAACTGTTGTATTAGGAACTGTTGTCTATTAGGAACTGTTGTCTATTAGGAACTGTTGTCTATTAGGAACTGTTGTCCATTAGGAACTGTTGTCTATTAGGAACTGTTGTCCATTAGGAACTGTTGTATTAGGAACTGTTGTCTATTAGGAACTGTTGTCCATTAGGAACTGTTGTATTAGGAACTGTTGTCTATTAGGAACTGTTGTCCATTAGGAACTGTTGTCTATTAGGAACTGTTGTCCATTAGGAACTGTTGTCTATTAGGAACTGTTGTCCATTAGGAACTGTTGTCTATTAGGAACTGTTGTATTAGGAACTGTTGTCTATTAGGAACTGTTGTCCATTAGGAACTGTTGTATTAGGAACTGTTGTCTATTAGGAACTGTTGTCTAATTTAATTTTTTAACAGAGACTACACGACGTCTTTTAGGATTTAGGAATTTAGGAAATGCCCAGTAAAAACTATAAGGCCAAACCTCAATGAACAAAAACATTGTGATTAATGATGAAATTACAAAATGAGGCTTCATTCACAACATGTGAAGAGATCAAGAGAACATAATTATTATGAACAGATTATCACAGGTGAATAAATAAGTAAGTGGTTAATACTCAGCTGACATCAGTCCATATCACTTTCTCTTGGAACAAACAATACAATACCTACATACCTAATGAAAATAACGAAATATATTTTTATTGGTATGACCATGACGGGCCGCAGATACATTAAGCAGGGGCCGCGGGTTGAGTAGCACTGGAGTATATGAAATCTGTTGAAGTTATAACCCCTATATTGTGGCTTTCTCAACATTTTATCTGAGGGGGAGATTGAAAGATTGAAATATACCTTGATGAATTATGCATCTCCTTTACAGATGATCATTCCAGAATAACCTTGAAGGCTGAGAATAACCATGGCAACTCAGACTACATCAATGCCAGTCCAATAGTGAGTATTCTTCCTTCACTATGAATGAGCGGTATCGTGAAACGTCACCTCCAGAAATGTCCAAAAGCGTTACTTTTCAGGAAAAGACGCAAATAACCTCTGTTCTAGGCATGTAACACAATTATGGTGTGTGTGATATGAAATGTGATCTTTAATATTCAAGTGCTTTTGGAGAGAAATGAGACAGACTCCATGCAGTCACTTTCAGTAGTAGAGCACTGTAGAGGGGAGGTGTGTGTGTCTGTGACTGTGTGATGGTTGTTGATGCTTATATATTATTTATATTAATTCATTATTCATATTATGTCATTTTTCTGGAAAATACTTTTTGTTTAAAATATCGTGAAAAATTGGATCGTGTACCTCATCGTGATACGAATTGTATCGTGAGTTGAGTGAATTGGTACATGGTCGTTGATGCTCATTTATACATCAAGGGAGGCAATTATGTTTCTGCAAAATAGTAATCATACCATCAAACCATAGTAATGGATGGACGGACGGACGGACGGACGGACGGATGGATGGATAACACAAAAAGCCCCAGGGGCTTGTTTCCATTTTGGTCCATTGTATTCAATTCATCAGTAATGAGGATCCAATGTAGTTATTAGCGATCTACAGGCTCACAAGGTGTTACAATGCGACGCATTGTGTGATCAGCTATTTCTGCTCATTTTCAACACTCTTGTATGATGAAGTAGGGCCTTAATTTATGGAATTAACAACATTAAATGTTCAAATATGGAGCTATGAGGTTTCAGCTGGCAGCAATGGTATGATAATAACCTGTTGTAGTTGAATTTAAGATTTGTGATAACTATTAGCTTTCCATGTTGTCAACCTCTGTTGAGCATTCAGAGTGTCATGTTGAATCACACTTTGCACTTTAGCTGCTAAAATGGCAGCTTCCTAGATAACTCTTGTTTTTCACATCTGCATCAATTTTTTATTTATTATTATTATTATTTATATTTTATTTCACTATACAAATGTATCTCCCAAACCAAACCAGACGGTCCTCCTCAATGGTGGGAACAGGCTTTGGTTATTTTTCTGTATTTCTTCCCCCAAACATTTTACAATGATTGCCCGTTATGATTTCCCTCGGGGCTGCTGAAAGGGGATTCCATCAAAGAGAACAGGAAAACTATGCATTTCAAATACAGTGCCAACATTTCTAAGGAGATAGATAGGGCTGCACAAAGCGCGGCAGTAAAAGCCTATTACTTTTCAGAAACAAACAGAAGAGAGTTTTCAAGAGACTATTTATTCCTCAATTTTACTGTCGGTGTATTCAGGAAGGCTATTTTATTTAACAGTGTGCATTTGATTACTATGCAACAGTCTGAACAATATTGTAAGGTGAAAACATAATATTAGTGATTGACAGGTTGAACATGATATTCCCCACAATGTGCTGTAAACCAGTGTTCATTTTGTTGACTAAAATTATGTCTACTATCTACTATTATTAACTATGACTTATATTGACAATTTGGTCAACAAATTAAAACTAGACTAACAGGGACTAGTGGAGAAGAGATCCAGTAGAACTAGTCATTTTATGCTTGGTTACGCGATCTACAAGCCCATACAAGCTCACAATGCTGTCTGCGATGCATTGTGAGCTTGTAGATCAGACAGACAGACAGACAGACAGACAGACACGGACGAACGCATGCAATGGCAGCTCCAGTGGCGTTCAGTTGAAAGTACGGTAATTACAGCACAAAAGACGACCCCTGGCTGAGCACAGCAAAACTGTGATAATTATGTCTGTCAATGAACATGCTGTCTCTTCCTCCTCATTAGCCTCACTAAATCATGTGCCACCTCTTCCTTGGAGTCCAGGGTCACATTAGCCCTGAAACATGACTTTCATGATCACGACAATCACCCTGTTTTGAGCACCTTGCTACATTTACAATATTAAAGTCTACGTAAATGTTCAGATTGCAAATATAAAGTGCTCACCCCCTGGGGCCACGGTTGTTAGAATTGTGTGCGGGTATTGGCACCCGTGCATTCCATATTGTTCAATAAAAAGCATTTTCATCCGACCGTCGGACAGTTTTTCGCCATTATGCTTTCAACTACGCGCCCCTATCGGTTGGGAGGTGTACAGCACTCTGATATATTATAACTTTTTGAGACAATGGCCACCGATGGGATTAAAATGCTTTTTATTGAAGAATATGGAATGCGCGTGTGCTAATACGCTCCCATGCAAAATATAACATCCATGGCCCGGAGGTGAGCACTTTATATTTGAAATCTGAACCTTTGTGTAGACATTAACGTTGAAAATTTAGCAATGTGCGCAAAGCAGGGTATAGTGTAATTCCAGACCTTTAACAATTTGAACTCTCAATATTTGGGAATCTTCACATTTAGCTCTGTAGCCTACTTGGTCTGCTCTTTGTGCCCTCTTTTGTGACGATCTTGAGCTTGTAGATCTGCTATTGGTGTAATGGATGCTAAGGTCCCAGCTGTGTGGTTAATGTAAAAATAACTCTGCTTTGCAGAGTCCAAAGATTTGTGGGTTTTTTCCTCACCAACGTTTGTGGCTCTGTGATGCTGGTTTAGTGAAAAGCAGAGTGCCGATGCGACCGTGATAAACTCACTCCACCATGCGTTTAACGCTGTCTAGCTCATACAAACGCAGTATATCACAGGTGCAATAATGAGGCATTGCAAGTTGAGATGTTCCTGCGGTACACATTCTTTGTACAAGCTTTTTCAGCACAAGCTATTTTCCTTCAAACCAAAGAGCAATTTGCATTCTATCTTCTTAACACAATGGCAACGGGAGGACAGCAGAAATGCCAGGCTATTCTTTCATGTCTGTGCTTTTAGTATTCATGCAGGGATGCGAGCGCACAGCCTGTGTCCTTGAGATTGGCTAAACGGAGTGGCAGCTTGTGCACTCAGCACTAACTCTTTCATTTCTGTAGAATAAAAAAAAATCCATGCGTGGAATTTCAACCAGGAATGAATGATGGAGTATACCCAAGCTATATATAATTGGACGCGATTTAACACGTCGAAATGAAAACATCATTTTCCATCTTATGTATTTGTTTGGTGGAAATTACATTCACTGTAATGGCAGGACAATCTATTGATCTACCAGCTACCTATATTTCATACACACAGTTGGTGTGGGCAGTTCAGAAACCTGTCCACCAGTGACATCATCGATGGATGGGGAATCCAAGCTAATAGAAACTGCAGGCTTTCTATTCCTGAAAAGTTGCAATGCGAAAATGGAAGCCATCGTTTTCACGATAATACAATCTAAATATTCTTTTAAAAGAAATCTTGTTTAAAAAAATGTGTTTCTGAACTGCCCACAGCCATATGAGACACAGACAAAGTAGAACAAAATGGTGCTATTTTATCATGAACATTAGTGAGGACCAATTATATGAAAATAGGTTGAAAAGTAGTGAAGTGGTCATTTACTGGCAACCAATATTTAAGATATTAGTCCTTATGTTTACAGAAAGTAACAAATAAGTATAACATTACAGAGGATTCTGATCTACAGTACCTTTAGCTGGTTGGATATGATAACCCTAACCCTAAAGTACAACAAGTATCATGTCCAAGTGTCCGTAACCATTCCTAACAAAGCTAATCAAATACTGTAAGGTGTAGACTGCTACTCGCATATAGTTGTGCCTGCCGTCTGTGGCTGTGATGAATGGGACAGCTCCGGGAAGGGCCCTTCACAATTAAGCGTCTCCCTTTACCTCCCAATGAACTACATTCTACACTGCTTATTATTGGCAGGAAAGGTAACTTATCAGCGTGTGGGAGAGAGAGAGAGAGAGAGAGAGAGTTTACAGTTTACTACCACGCATCGGAGCGGGCCCTTCCCCCCCGCGGGCCCTTCTTGTACAACCTACTGTGTAGAATAGATCATACTGGAACATAAATAGAGATATGAATAATACACAATGTGTCTAATTATAAAGCTGAATGTGCTGCTAGGCTATTACAAAACAACAACAGAACATAAACTTACATCTACAGTGAGGTACTTGAGTACTGTAGTTGTAAGTACTGTGCTTGGACCCCAGGAAGATTAGCTGTTATGCACCAACTAATGGTGATCCGAATAAACTCAATAACCTTGAATATTTATATTTTTGGATACTTGTGACTTTCACTCCCTTACATTGTAGGAAGGGAACACAAGTACATTATGAATTAGCCCTAATTCAAATAATAAAGCAAGGCGAGTTTATTTGTATAGTACATAAATTTCAACAAGAC
>NC_137882.1:13159954-13162454 GCF_963924005.1 Protomyctophum bolini | reverse complement strand
GTAATGGCACTATCAGTATCAGCCATTGTTTGCATGCATTGTGCCAGTAAGGGTCTAACCATACTGTACATGTTCAGCTGAGTCTGCCTGTGGCTTTTGACAGTAATTACCACTATCCCCCCATATATCACCAGAAAAGTATTTACACAATAATGTAGCCTATAGTAATAACCATACTACAAATTATGTATTACAATCTCCAACACCAAAGCTACACAGTAATTACTAGACAGATGAGAGTTGATACCAATAGAAGAATGTGCGTCTGTAATAAATCATTTTCCTGTTTCCTTTGTGGCATGTTCTGTACGCCGGCAAGCGGGGAACTTATCTCGGGCACAATCTTTTTTAAGCGCTTTCCAACTTGTCAAAACCTGACTCGAGACACCGTCTGAGACTCTGATCCATTGACTTGCGAGGAGATGTGGGTGTTAGCTGACACTGACAGGACAAGTAAGATCTGAAGCCTGTCATCTCTCAGTTCACCTCCACTCCTACCGTGTGTTAAGGCCTCTGTTAGCTGTCAGTAAGATGGCAACACTCCGCGCGCACACAAAGAAGAAGAAGAAAAAGAAAAAGATAAACGAGCACAAACTTAATGGTTTTAGACGTGACTTGTCTTGCCGGGTTGCGGTTGGCAGCATGCGAAAACGACAGTCCCCTCCTCGCCACGGTAGGATGTTTGCCTTTTTCAGGGATTAAAAAGGCATCCAGGAAACTCCTCTCTCTCTCTGTCCTAGTTTTTCCCTGCGGGGCGGGTGGGAGATCGACCTAGTTTTGACGAGAGCGCCGGGCTGTTCCGGGCAGGGGATTCCAACGCAGGCATAATGCAGTTAGCGGCCGGGCCACGTTGTGCTTCTTTAGATGTACTTTCTTCTTGTCATGCTCTTGTCTTGCCTATACAAAGCTTACTGACGTGTGTGTGTGTGTGTGTGTGTGTGTGTGTGTGTGTGTGTGTGTGTGTGTGTGTGTGTGTGTGTGTGTGTCCATTGTCCACATAGAGCGGGCTAACCTGTAGTGACACCTGAGTGAGATGCGGATGCAAGGCTTGCAGGGTGGGAGTAAAGTAAGCTGTTCAGGATGTTCATTTTAGCCACATTAACACTGGTGTCACTGTAGGCGAAAATATTTCCAAAACTCACAATGTGTCACATTGTGGTGCTTTTTTGAGCTTGTAGATCAGGTTATTGAATGCATTGCTCCTCCAGTGCACCTCGCTCTCCTTCACTGTCATGCAACCAGTATGTTTAACTGTGGCGATTACACTTCATTATGCATGCAAACAACCTCAATGCTCACACAAACACACACGCGCGCACACACACACACGCACACGTACAGGGATATATTTAGCCGGGGGAGGTTTTTAACCGTCTAGATCAGTGGGTCAAGTGGTTAGCATGCTAATCCTTTTACCAGGATAGCTCTGATTTGTCAAAGTCGGACCTATAATCTACTGTGCATTTCAACGCTCCGGATTTTGGGGCATTCTGGCTGAATTACGTAAGCACCAGTGCAGCGTTGGCAAATACTGTAGCAATATGGCTTGACAGTGTGATGATATAACTCATCTGTACAGAAAAACCTTTGTGACGTTTCAGTCAAACAACTCTCGGACTGAATAATCATATTTTTGAGAATAAATATATATTGAGTGTAAATATGTATAGGCCTATGCATATTTGGCGTCAAGTCTCTGTCGCATTTCAGTCATTCCCTGTAAGCAACAAATGTGAGTTGCCAAATAGATCTTACAGGGAATTAAATAGACCTCCATATGGGAATCATAGTCACAGGTGGATGCTGGGTGGTGGTGGGAGCGCAAAAATAACCTCCTAGAGCAGAGCACACAGCAGCAGCCAGAAGAATGAGCTGTAAGCAGGGAGGTTTAAATAGCCCTCTCCAATCAGATGGAGTGAGCACGTGACTGATCAGCAATTGGCGCTCCTTTGAGTTGACTGCCTGAACTAGCTCTGCAGACGTCGCATCATTAGAGCTCTAAAAAACCAAACTTTAACATGCCTCTCCTCTGCCATGTCTCCTCTCTCTCTCTCAGTGTCGTCATGCATCACCACCTACAAGAAGACGCCCCCTCCGGTCCCGCCGCGGACCACCCCGTCCAAGCCCTTCATCTCCATCACGGCGCAGAGCAGCACCGAGTCGGCCCAGGACGCCTACATGGACGGCGGCGTTGGCTCGCGGGGCGCCGGCGGCATGGGGGGCCAGCAGCCCGGCCTGTCCAACTCCACCGAGAGCATCGACAGCATGAAGGCCCTGACGGCTGCCATCGAGGCCGCCAACGCCCAGGTAATCACGTTCAGCCCGGATTTGTCTCAAACAAAGGGGTTGGCCAGTAGCCCTTGAATCGTAATATATATATACTGTATATATATATTTTTTCAAACATGCAGTAACATTGGGCTCAATGGGCTGCACATAGAAAGGTTGATAGCCGCCTATCAGAGCAGGAGGCCAGTAGGGCCAGTAGGGACCTACTGGA
>NC_137882.1:13152454-13154954 GCF_963924005.1 Protomyctophum bolini | reverse complement strand
TTGGTTAAATATTTATAAACCCCCACAGGCAGACTTAAGCACTTCCATCCCGGCGTCTCTACACTTCGGCAAAACATTATAGGCAAACATTTTTTGAATGTTTCAAACGGCAGTGAAAGTTGACAGTGGCATTGACGAAATAAACCAAAGATATGATATGTACATGCAAGGTTTCTGCCCAACAGCGACAATATGGAATGTAGGCCTCCGTGTACTGTAGTCTGTATAGCTCAGATGTGATTTACAGCGCACCGCCATGATGACACTCCACATGAACGTACCAAAAACATCCCTCAGTCCCTCTTCTCCTTCTTCTGCTTCTACATTTCTGCTGCTCGCGTCCCTTTAATCTATTACTCTCTCTCTCTGGGCTATGTTTGGCCTTGTTCTGTCTCGGCCGCCCTGCAGGAAGTCGTTAAGCGGGCCTGATAGAAAGCAGACTGACGTCATTAGACTGGAACACCTGCTTAAGAGGAGTTACTCTTTAACTGCTGTGCACACGCACGCATGCGCGCGCGCACACACACACACAAACACAGTGTAGCTGTCCGTAAGGGGTCTCTCTCTCACTCACACACCCACTCATTCACCCGCAATCTGTTTGATCTACCCGAAGCTATATCCTTGCTCTCTCTCTCTCTCTCTCTCTCCCTCCCTCTATGGAAGAGGAAAGATGAATGAGGAAAAGGAGGTGTAGATGAATGGGTAGAGTGGTGTAGGAGTACTGAGTGACCGGAGACGGGGTGAGACAGATGGGCGGGTTCAAAAAAAGGTTCAAGTGTGAGTGTGTGTGTGTGTGTGCGTGCGTGTGCATGCGTGCATGCGTGCGTGTGTTTATGTTTGCAGGATAACACAAACACCAGCAATGTTAGCATTGCATTTCTTCTAGTGATGACCGTCTGTTTTAACCCATTAAGACCTGAGTCTGATTCTACACATGCCTTCTCAATCGGTAGTCCTCAAACAATTTTCGCGATTCTTTTCAAAAGTGACGTGCTTGCAAGCTTCCACTATCTGCTATGTTTGAATAGCCAACGCAACACTAATGATAAGTGTCTACATATAATCTTACATGGTGGTTCAGCATTAGTGTGGTCTAATGAAAAGTATGTGCAATGGTGCTTTTATGCACCATTATCTGTGTGTGACAGAGAGGATAAGCAACGTGCTCTCGTATGTGGTGGTGTTAAGTACAAGATGTTCTATAGTAATGTGCAAGTGAGTGCATCGCTGTCTGCTCACTGTGCAGACTTTTGGCCCGTCTTTCACTCCCCTTCCCTTCAGGCCTCCCATTCATCACTGTGGTGGTGAGACGCTCTGAAGAATAGGACAAGCGTGTCTGTCTGTCTGTCTGTCTGTCTGTCTGTGTCTGTCTTGGCACATAGCGGTGGACTTGAGACTTCGACAAAGACCATCAGACATGGCTCACAAAGCCGTTAGGACCGACAAAATGTCACACCCGGCATTAGAACACAGAACAGGCTCCCAGGTGTGTGCGTTCTGACATGTTTGCGTTTGTGTGTGTCAGTGGGAAGGGTGGGTGGTGCATACATGCATCAGGCCCAGAGTGGCGGCTCCCGGGTGACAGATGAATGCACACTCCATTGCCTCTGAATTACCCAGGTGACAAGAAACACACACACACACACACGCTCACACAGGCACGCACGCACTCACGTACAGTCACACACACACACACACACACACACACACACACACACACACACCCCACTCTTGTCTCCAAAACAAAGCTTTCAAATATGGGCTCTGTGTGTGGTCTCTCTCTATTAGAAACAGAGTCCAGAGGGAAGCGCGTCGTACAGTAGGCTACATCCCAAAAAAGGGTCTCTCTTGTTCTCTCTATTGTCCCGTTAAGTTTCTTCATCTTTGACCGAAGCGATTTGTTTGGTTGAGCCACGTGGCCGTACGACTGGCTCAGGCTTAACTGACGCGTCGCCCAGTGGTGTAAAGTAACTAAGTACATTCACTTAAGTACTTACTTAAGTACTTGTACTTAAGTAAGTACAAGTTAAGTAGGTTTTTCTTTTTTCTTGAGTCCAATTTCCAATACTTTTACTTCTATTCCACCACATCTCTGATCCAAATATTGTATTTTTACTCAAATATATTTGAAAACTTTAGTTACTAGGGAGTACAGAGTACTTGTACTTTTGGTACTTTAAGCACATTTTGATGCCAGTACTTTTGTAGGCCTACTTTTATTCAAGTGCATTTTGAATTCCGGACTTTTACTTGTAACAGAGTATTTCTATATTGCAGTATTGATACTTTTACTTAAGTAAAAAATAAATAGTGAGTCCTTTTCCACCACTGACGCCTCCTCTGTCTCCTCCTCCTTCCTCCTCATCCTCTTCTTCCTCCTCATCCTCTTCTTCCTCCTCATCCTCTTCTTCCTCTTCTTCCTCCTCTTCTTCCTCCTCTTCCTCTTCGCCCTCCTCCTCTTCTCTTCTTCCTCTTCTTCCTCCTCATCTTTTTCCTC